>NW_027176750.1:940220-1110220 GCF_023349555.1 Cebidichthys violaceus
ATCCAAATGTTCGTCCCCATTTAGCACACAGTGCCCTCGTGTGCAAAGCCGGCTCCATGAAGGAATGGTTTGCCCAGTCTGGGGGGGGAGAACTTGCCCGGTCCGAGCTCTGACCTCGACCCCCATTCAACAGCTTTGGGATGAACCGGAACAGCGGCCGCAGCCGGACCTGCTCACCAAACCTCGCCGTTGGACCTCACTGATGCTCCAGAGAGGCTGAAGGTTCCACAGGTCCAACATCTGTAGTGGAGAGACTGAAACCACTAACAAGGCTCAACGGTTTTATGCAATAAGAAGTAAATACATTACAACCGCGCCAGCTGAGTGATTCATGTCTTTATTAACTGAGGATCTTAGAGAAAGTAGAGAAAGTCAATGGACCATTACCAAATGGTTTATAGCTCCCTTTCACCCTCATTGTACGAAAGCAGGCGGAGGATGTGAAATCGACTCTGCTCGGGCAGACGAAGTTTTACTTTTAGGAAACCACATCCTATGACCTGAGAGCTGCACTTCAATTTAACTGAGTCTTGATTTCTGAATCCCTCTAAAGCCCTCTGAGACCTGCAGCTGGCATCACTCAGTTTTGAAGCCAGCGTTAATATATTGGTATCATATGAAACTCGACAACTTTATCTCCCGTTTACAGATATGCAAACTTTATGGACTATGACTATGAAGTGTGGGGCATGATGTGTGGTATACATGTGTTATGTTCATCCAAAATGGTGTATTTGAATATTTCTAAACTCAACAGTTTTGGAATTGCATGAATGGTGTAAACTGGAAAGCTCCTTTTGGGGACAAAAGTGTGTGAATTATGTATAATCTCTGTTAAAATAGCCTTTATTGAAGGAAAGAAGGAAAAGATCAGTCTCACAGCTTATTACTAACTTTTGACCCGTTATTGTATATAAATGTAATTAAGGAGACTAGGTTGCTTGAGGAGTTATAGTCAGTTGACCGTCTGAGTTAACCAGCTAAAAGCTATAGATTTGCGTCATGGGTAATGTAGGATGCAGAGGTTTTGGCGCTTGATCCAGAATAGGGCCTCTATTGCTTCAATTCTTTAATCATGTGCTTTCATAAACTCTTTCTTGCACATCTATGGGCGTGCGACAATAAACTCTTTCAAAGTTTTCTCCCCTCTCTCTGTCCTTATTCCTGAAGCGGTTGTGGGGGAGTTGATCCTCGTCTTCTTCACACATCTTTGGGGTCTGGTTGGCAAATGCTGTAAACGCCTGTAGAGTCAAACGAGAATGTGATTCTGAGCTGCACAAATAAACTGCACCTACAGAGGAATGTGAAAAAAAACATGATGATTATAAAGTCTTTAGTAGGTAATTAGGTGTGTGTGTGTGTGTGTGTGTGTGTGTGTGTGTGTGTGTGTGTGTGTGTGTGTGTGTGACTTGGGGTCTGCGGACTGTCAGTCAGCACGTTACTCCCATCTGGTAGATATTGTACTGGCATCTCCCATCGTTCACTCTTTCACGAACACACACATTTTCCTGCATGTGTGTGTGTGTGTGTGTGTATGTGTGTGTGTGTGTGTGTGTGTGTAATGAAAGGAGGAGGTGCCCGGTGCCTCCTCCTTTTACTACAGCTACACACACCCTTTCTCTCTCTCTCTCTCTCACTCTCTTACTCTCTCTCTCTTTCTCAGTGCTACTCATTCCCTCTCAGGGCAGCAGTGGATGGACTCTCAGCTGCACAGATCATTGCTTTACTGAATCAAGATGAGCACCGACGCCTTCGCCAAAGTGCAGTCCAAGATGGAGGCCGCAAAGGACATCAAGGACGAGGAGAAGTTGTACAGATACAACGGGGTGTTGTACCCGCGCCTCATGTGTCCAGAGGATAACCTAAAGGCTCTGGGGAACATCGAGGCCAGAGAGGACGACATCATGCTGGTGGCTTATCCCAAATGCGGTGAGTTTTTTCTCAGAGCTGTTCAGTCGGAGAGTAACAACCGTCAGATGCTGTTACACTTTTTTTTAAATAAATGATTAATAAAGTTTTAAAGGGGTCACTGAAAATTTTATCCATCTGTTACAACCTCTGACCTTTGTTCTCCCTTCCGATGGTTGTTTGTAATGTTAATGATTGTAACTTTATTGATCTATTGAATTATTGATCTTTTACTTTACCTACAATTTAAAATTGTATTTAAGTAAAGGTACAAAAGTAAAAGCTTCAACATGTACTTAAAGTAAGTACAAGTACTCATTGAGCAGAGTGGCTCATCTCAGAATAATATATGTTATGATTTTTGGATTATTATTATTATTATTGTTGCATTAATATGTTCGTCACTTTAATGTTGCAGCTGGTAAAGGTGAAGCTCATTTTAATTCAACAATGTCATCATTTATTTGTTAATTATATTTCATATTAATAATCTCAAATTAAATTGATTTATCCTAAAGTTATATCAAAAATGTAATGGAGTAGAAGTAGAAAGTACCAGAAATTGGAAATACTCAAGTAAAGTACAAGCACTTTTTTTTTTTTTGTGAACTACTTACTAGTCACGACAGATTTCATCCACAAATGAATAAAACTTCAGTAGAAAAGCAGAGTTAAAGAGACAGTTCACCCCAAAATACAAAATACATCTTTCCACCTATTGCTATTTATCCATCTGGATCGTTTTGCTGTGAGTCGCCCTATGAACTAGTTCCTTCTTGAAACGACCCACAATGAGGTCTGTGGATTACCTTGAGTAACCGGGTCATGATTTCAGGAAAGAGACATCGCTGTTGAGTTTTTAAAAATGTATGTTTTTTTTGGCACTTTGAGTGCCATAAAGTCCCATTATATTGAAGAGAAGGCAGACATCTCTGCTGCCGTAGAGTTGTTAAATTATTTATCGTCAACGTTTACGGCTTCTTGTAAAAGTGTCTAAAAGTTGTAGCAGGTTTCAAGTCTGTCAGGTTGTGGCACGGACGGAGTTTTGATGAATGATTTGACCAAAGCGCAGCAGGATTGTCGGGGGGGGGGGGGGGGGGGGGGGGGGTCACAAGTTAAACAGAGGGGTTTGCCAGATGACTGAGAACCTGTGATTTATTTGTGTAAACCACCTCACAGTGGTGCAAGAAGTATTCGGATTCTTGCAGAAGTAGATTCAACAGTGTAAAACAGTGAATATATAATGAAAGCCAAAGGAACCACACCTTTAGTGAAACCCAGTTTGAATGTTATTGGCCGGTTGAATGGCTGTTTTCAGCCGTCATCCCCGCCAGTGTTATGTTTCGAAACAGGCCAAACTGCACCTACCACCTGAAAGTGAAAGTAAAAGTTAACATTGTGAATTGACGCTAAACAACTTTTAAGGTTTAGACAACAAAACTAGTTGGTTAGGTTGAGGAAAAGATCTTGGTTTGGTTTAAGATAAGTATGCTTGTTACGTAGTGTACGTAACTTGGCATCAGTCAAGTATTATGTGACAAAAGCACAGTAAAATAAGTCAACCTTGACTTTTGGTTTCACACAAACAGCTGTCTCCTGAATGTCTATGAGGCCGATAACATTTAACCAGCTGAGAACCTTCGAAGCAGGTGTTTTTATAGGAGGTCACAAACTGAAAAGGTTGAGAGCGCCTGGTTCTGATTCAAATGAATAAAAATAAAGTACAAAGAAAATGGAAATACTCAAGTAAAGTACAATTAGCCTACCTCAAAACTGTCCTTAAGTAAAGTACTTGAGCAAATGTACTTGATCACTATCCACCACTGCCACCGTATATTGTTATCTTTTAAGGCTTCTAATAAAGTAATGGAACAAGGAGAAAAGAAATACTCCTTAGATAAACCGAGCCTGTAACTGTAGACGAGTGGTTATAAGTAAACGAGGTTTTGTTTTAAGGCAAAAGAGTTAGAAAACACTGATGGAAGGTCAGCTGAGTTCACTTCCTGTCACAGACCTGAATCTTTGCCTTTTTTTTTTTACTACAGGTTTTCTGTAAAATCACTGCTCCCCGACCACAAAGTAGTCTGGCACACGGGGAAGTGATGTTTTCACATTTTGTTTTTTGCACAAATAAAAAAACAACATATAACATGTTAAATATTCAAGGTTTATTCATTTAAGATGGAAATTCAACCATTCTCACTTTACTGACATCGCTTTGCAGGACTTCTGGGTACTGTAGTGTCCACTAATACCTGAGTGACTGTGGTGATGATTTATTGATATTGAGAAGCGGCACATAATCTCTTTCTCTTAAAAACACAAAAAGTTCACGGTGCGGGTTTTCAGAGGAAGAAAAGCGCGACATTCCTGCTGTCGCCGCGGTGCGTTCAAGGAATGTGACATGTTTTTCTTTTTATTGTTTATTTTTGAGAGGCTTTTTGGACACCGGCTCGCTGGTCGACAGACTCGTTCACCGCCTTTGGAGGTTAGCTTACACACACCCGTCCCACATCTCCATGTGTAGGGGCCTGTTTGGATTGGGGGCCCGCATGGGGGGGGATAGTGGAGCTTATCTGACAGCCCCATCAGCCCAGCCAATGGGAGTCGCTGTTTAAACGGCTAAATGGCCCCTTTTGATGTTGCAGGCGGTTAAATCAGTGCTACACTGCAGCCTGCCACAGATAATGGCTTCCTGACGTCTTGGTGATATACGGAGGAAGATTGAGGAGGATTAACCCGACCTCCAAATTTACGGCCTGTGGCTGTTTATAGGCCTGAAACATTTGTTTCACTGGTTTCTCTGTGGGTGTCGCGCTACATTGCTATACAGCTGGTTTTATCATCCCTGTCTGTCCCCTAAAAAAATCCAATTGAATTACACATTATAAATCTCTATTTTAAGCCTTTTTAGCGAACCAAAATTGACTTTTTAATTTTTGTATTCATGCTAATATTCAACTCTTTGAGCGCCATAAACCAAATGTCATTCATTTGCAATTTATTGGAGCATGAAGGCAGGAATCTCAAAAGATTTATATCTCAAAACTTGGACAAAGAAAAAGTAAAGTGAAGGTTGAGGAATTTTTGCTCAAAAAGACTTTTGCTTTACGTGTCTGACAGATTGTTGAAACATTTTCCACAGTGTGTATAGGCCTACTGTCACAGCACAGGTAACACTGGAGAAATAATTCGGTTTTTTGCACAGCGACAAATGTGCCTTAAAAAACCCTGTCCAGTAAAACTTCGTGGAGTGGTCCTCCTGCTACAAATGGTGCAAGGAAATGTTGAAATTCCCAGTGAAGGCCGGTCATAAACCAGTCTTTAAATTACCCGTACTGATGTTTCCCCTCCTGTTAACTGTGATCCATAGTCATTATGTAACAGCAGGACCTGTCAGAGGAAGCAGTAAATGTGGAGACTAACGCGCCGGCTCGCTGCCAAAGTGAAAGAAGAGAAGAAGAAGTGAAACAGATGAAATAATTGACCTGCAGCAGCTGCAGAATCCACCGAAGTAGCTGCAAAGTTAACTTGTTTTTACGACGTGTGACGGGATCACATATTCAGCGCATTTTGTACGCTATTGTTACAGGTTGTTTTTTTTCTTTTACGATTGTTAAAACACGATCGTGAAACCAGGGCTCATTTTAGTCGAAACACTACACACAATTCACACAATTAAAGTGGCAAAACAACTCTGAAACACTGACTCAGCTGCGGTCCTTTTTTATACTGCTTGCATCCTGATTGATGAGTCAACAATCAAGCAACAAGGTGTTTGGCCAGGTGGCATGTGTGTCCGCCAATTGGTCCATGGGGCTGGCATTTTAAAATGGCAGTTTTTCGAAATGGCAAACAAGTGACTTTATGTCCGATTCATGTGTCTTACGTAGAGAACAACAAAAAGTACCACGTTGACTTGCAAACTGGGTGCAAGGCAGAAAACGTGTTTCGAAATTTTGGAGACTTGAGCTGAGGTTTTGGTCTCTGAGTGTCAATCTCAAAAATTGTGCTTTATCTGTGTGTGCGTGTGCGTGTGTGTGTGTGTGTGTGTGTGTGTGTGTGTGTGTGTGTGTGTGTGCGTGTGTGTGTGTGTGTGTGTGTGTGTGCAGGTTTTAACTGGATGGTGGGCGTGGTGAGGAAGATCATCACGGAGGCCACAGGGATGAAAATAGAAGCAAGGATGCCGCCGCTGATCGAGTTTTTTGGACCGGATGTCATAAAGGTACTTTTTTTTTTTACTTACATTCATCTCACTGCTTTAGTTACTTTACAAATCAAGATTTCTTTTTTTTACACAAGTATACAAATACAGCTGAAACCAACATTAGCTCATTAATCCAGTAGTGGATACACAGAAAGTTCATTGGAAACCATTTTGATGACCACAGTGTGTTGGTTGGATGTTGCAGTTCGTTGTTCTAAACTCTTATTTCTCTTTTGGAAGAGAATCAAACAGAAACCAAACCTCATTAAGTAAACTGGTGTTTAGGAAATCCATCTGTCGGAGCTGAAAAGTCAAACAGAGTGCAGCGTCTCTGTAGTTAATTGTAATGTGAGACAGATGTGTGATCAGAAAACACTCAAGAAATTAAACAGAAAAGCTTTGTGTTTAGAACGATTCTTGGAAACCTCGCCGCCGGGCATGTTTCAACTGTTGTGGAACACATGGTTTGGTGTGTATGTGTGTGTGTGTGTGTGTGTGTGTGTGTGTGTGTGTGTGTGTGTGTGTGTGTTCATGTCTCATTAATCATGTGTTGAACTCTGCACTGTTAACATTCTGAGAAACAGCATGGCAGGGAGACATTAAAGGATTTCAACCAACGGGGAAAATATGTGTATTCTCTTTCTTAGCGAGAGTTAGATGAGACGGTTGAAACCACTCTCATGTTTGTTGCAATGATTTCTTCTCTCAAGGATAACCACCAGTTTTCCTTGACTTAGTAGTTTTAGTCTCAGACTAAACACAGTCTTATTTGAGGGAACTGACAAACGATAAGAAATCTCATTCTGGTGGTAGTTTGTAATGTCTAACGCTGAATAGCAGCACATCATTGAATATTGTAAAAGGTAAAGTCGACTCCCCCTTTCTCCCCGGTCCGCCTCTCCCCTCAGGCCCTGGGTGAGGCTCCCTCCCCGAGGTTTCTGGGGACTCACATGCACCCCGACAACATCCCCGCCTCCTTCCACGCAAAGAAAGCTAAAGTAAGTTTCACAACATCTGCAGCAACATTTCAAATCGAAGTACTTTCTGTTCTTTCCATATTTTATTCAGTCCCTTTGTTTCTTGAATTGTTTTGTACAATACCAGTTTAATAGTTTAATGCACCGACGTGTTTGTTTTATTCATTGTGCTGTGTGTTGTGCAGATGCTGGTGATCTTCAGGAACCCTAAAGACACTCTGGTGTCCTTCTATCATTTCTCCAACAACAACCCGGTCCTCCCGTCTGTGGAGTCCTGGGATTCCTTCTACTCCCACTTCATGAGTGGAGACGGTGAGAAAAAAAAAGCACACACACACACACACACACACACACACACACACACACACACACACACACACACACACTATCCACCTTCAGGTTACCACAGTGTTATCATGGTCCAAAGACATCTGCAGCCACTTTTCTCTGACAAGGCTTTGTGAATTCATTTTCAATTGGACCACATTCAACAATGGTTCAGGCATGCATGAACCATCGTTGTTATCATGGCATCAGGCATGCATTGTCCAAGAGGCTGTTTCTTTTTTTTGTTATCAACCTTCTGTTGTGGTGCTTTGACAATAAATAAATCCTACATCACTGTTAGAAACTTTGAACTCGTTAGGAAACGGTCTCACTGTAATACTGAAGCCTCCGTATAGTAATATATCCTTCCATATCCTTCATAATTACAAGATCATCAGCGAGAACTTTTATATAGTTATTCTTTTAATTTACCTCGGGGCCATCGGGTCGGATTCCGCGCAAAATCAGATGAGATTGTGCAGACTCCAGCGGGGCCTTTAGACCTGCAGTCTGAGTTCCCTCAGGAGGTGGAGAGCAGCGGCGGCTCCTCCTTTCTTCTTCTTCTTCTTCTTCTTCTTCTTCTTCTTCTTCTTCTTCTTCTTCTTCTCAGCAATCTGACTCTTAAGATCTTCCAGATGGGACCTCATGGAGATCTCAGTCTTTTCCCAATCCTGTCTGCTTGAGGCCCTCCTGTCACTCGATATGATGATTCTCCAACAGCCGCTCGTCCTTCAGAGCAGCCATAATGCACTCTGTCTTTCTCCAGCTGGGCCTTATGTTGGCCTTAGCTTCCTCCATCTCTCTCAATTCCTTGAGCTTATGAGCGTCAGCCCTCTCCAACATAGCAGCTTTCTCCAACTGTTCTGCTGAGTGAGTCAGTCAGCTGCATCCTGGTAATAAATGGTCCAGGTTGTTTGCGTGCAACTGTTTCTCGTCCCGGAGCTGCACCCTTTTTTCCTTCCTTCTTCTGATCCTTTATATTGTCGGTTTTGCGGCTTGAGAACGTTCTGATTATCATTCGTTTCCTCCTGAGAGCTACCGGACTCCATAATACACAGAAATACCGCCTTTTTGCTTTGCACACACTTACACATCCTGACTTTATAATACTGCAGCTCCGCTGTGTTTATGGGCTAATAAACACTGTGTAAAGCTGACTAAGCAAGGTCACCGTGGAAGTGTTGGATTCAATGGAATCCAAGTGAGGCTAAAGAGCCACTAATACTCAGTGAGTTTACGACATCAAGACACTCATAAAACTGCTTCTCACGACTTCACGGGGCAAAGGAGGGCAGTTTCTCAGTACATAGACTAATACCATCTGTTTTGAAATCCTTTCATGAAGTAAAAGTACCCTAAAGTATAATGAACAACTATTCAATTACAGCTAAAAGGTAAAATGCCTGCATTAAATAGTTTACTTCAATAAAATAAATACCAGAGAATGTACTTTGGGATTTTATATATATATATATAAATTGCAAACATCTGTTGTGCAGCTACTTTGTCAGATGAACAGCAGAAAAGCAACTAGCTCTAGAGCGCTAACTGTTTACATTGCAGACATACATTGTGTTTCCAGAGAGTGCTTCAAAATAAAAGCCTTACGACTTGAATGCATTTAATGTAAAGCAGCAGCAGCAGCAGCAGCAGCAGTAGATAAATGTTGGGTAAAACCGGTAAAACGGTGAGACGGAGAAAAATGAAGCCAAAGCTGAAATGCTAAAAACTGCAATTCTTCATGGAAATGGAAATGTTCTGTACTGTTTCTGCAACATCACTGTGATCTGTAACTCCACCACCGTGACTGTAAATAACTGCCTGCAGCGATTGCAGCGCTGTACAGAGGTTAACTTGATCGCTTCATGTGTTTGTAATGCTGACAGCTTCCACCCACAATCACAATGCCGGAGAACAGCTCCGGCTTCTTTGTTTCCCTGCCATCGGTCATCTCCCTCCCGCTCTGCAGTAACCCCTACCACTGCCGTCACCTGACCTAACCCGGTTGCACTTTCTTCATTAGTCATGTTTGCCGGCCCACCTCTGTTCAATCTCTGCCAGATCCTCTATTGTTCTTTTGTCCAGCCTTTGTTAGTGCCTGACTGCTTCTTGGACTGCTGCACCCCTGACTAACGCTTTGAATGGAAGTTTGCCAGTTACTTTCTGGCTGGCTTTTTACTTTTGACTGGCAAAATCACCCTATAGAAGAACTTACGAAACTTCTGCCAGACATCAAACTTGATACCCTATTTCATAAAATGGTGCAGCTTTATAACTTTTTGCCATCTCTTCTTTTTGGTGAGATGTGATCAGTGGTGAAGTTCAGATCTATAGTAGCAAATATATCCCTCTGCAAAGTAAAAGTCTTGCCTTAGCTATAAAATGTACTAAGTCTAAAAAGTAAAAGTACTAAACTTTGATGGTGGTGTGTGTGTGTGTGTGTGTGTGTGTGTGTGTGTGTGTGTGTGTGTGTGTGTGTGTGTGTGTGTAGTTGCGTGGGGGTCATACTTTGATCACGCTCTGGCCTGGGAGAAGAAGATGGACGACCCCAACGTTATGATCGTCACCTATGAAGAGCTAAAACAGGTGGAGCACACAAGGACTTAGAGAGCGGTAGCTTTCTGAAGAATGTATAAGAGTAATTCTGTTATTGTTTTCACATATATGAAAAACCATCACCATTACCATATGAAAAACAATCACTGCGTATAGGCGTCTGTCTGTAACGGCTCTGGTTCTGGTTCCTGTCCTGCAGGACCTGAGCGAGGGCGTCCGTCAGATCAACACCTTCTTTGGCTTCAGCCTGACGGAGGCTCAGGTGCAGCAGATTGCAGAGGGGAGCACCTTCAACGCCATGAAGAAGAGCTCCGCCAACTCCCACGGTACTCTGGGAAACGTCATCTTCAGAAAAGGTGCCTCACCACAACAACATATTTTGAGTGTGTTTTTACTGAAGTGAATATCCATTGTAGGCATTTGTTTTAAAACTAAACTGCAATGTGCATATTTACTGCACATGCCATAGATCTCCAGCTCTGCTCATATTGACCAACACATGGAGCTAAAAACTGTCATTTATTTAACAAATCTTTATTATTTTGTAGACTTTCTCCCTATAATTTAGCACATGAAGAGTTCATTTGCAAAAGGAAAAAAAGCCATTCTTGAAATCAACCCACATCAGTTTGACAGATTCAGAAAGAAGAACATGACTTGAAACAGAGATACAAATTATTTATTATTATTTTGAAGCTCTGAGAAGAACTTTAAGGGGTAAATCAGAGGGTTTTAAACTGCCTCATATTTGTGTCCCTGAGCAGGTGAGGTCGGTGACTGGAAGAACCACTTTACGCCAGAACAGAGCCGAGAGATGGACGACGCCTTCAACAAACACCTGGCAGGAACCAGGCTGGGAGCCAAACTCAACTACCAACGGCACTGTCAGTAGGAAAAGAGAGAAGAAGAAAAGAAGGGGAAAGAGGGAGGGAACGCATGTAGAAGAAGAGCCTGGGGGACTTTTCTGCCCTGAGCTGAGTCAGACTGACCTCCCTCTCAGGCACTGCACAGATGCTTCTTCACCTGGTTGCTAGAGGAGGTTCTGTGGAGGCGGTTCAGGGCCAAAAGTTCCTTTATCACAGGCTCAGAGAAAGAAGGAATAAAATGAAGAAAGGGAGGGAGAAACAAGAGTGTTTGGAGTTTTGTCTTTTAACTCCAACCTGTGAACTACAGAAAACAAGAATAGTTTCACATTTTGGGAAATCAAGACCAAGAAATACAGATTAAACAAATGAGATATAAAAATGTAATAGGTTAGTTTTAAAGGGGCAGTACACTGTCCCTTTAAGAAGTGCTGGTAGATGGGTTTTTTAAAACCATTTAAAGAACCAAGCTAGCTGTTAGCTCCCAGACTTTTTGGAAAGTGGAATCAATCTTCTCAACTGAGTCTCCACCAGAAGGTAAAAAAACATATTTCCCAAAATGTCAAACTGTTCTTTTAGACCCCGTATGAGCAGCAAAGTATGTGATTGCCGGGTTGACTAATAACAGTGAATAAAACCAGAATTCCAAAAAATTGACATACAATGCTCATCAACACAGGAAGCAGAGGAACATAGATGGATTTTCATGTCATCATTTTCAAGTTGACAGTAAGTTATATATCGTTCAAAGTAAGAGAACCAGTGTTTCTGGAGTTTGTGCGCAGCATGCCGTCACAGACAGAACATCCTAATTGGTTTCAGGCATGAAAAGTTTTCAAACACAAAGGTCAACCAAAGTGCTTTATATAAAGCATAGAAAGATATAAAAAAATACAAAGCAAATAAAGCAGGAAATAGGACAATTTAAAGATACAAATTTTAAAGATGGGCAGATCACACAAGAACAAATAATTACAGTGAAGTGTGGCTACAACACACCCCAAACCATACACCTCCAGTAACCTGAATGTCTTCTATATGTAGGATTTAAACTTTGGTGCCCCCAAGTGCAAGAATAAAAAAGGCAGGCCGTCTGAATCATAAGAAATGCTATAACTACATACAAATTAAACATGTAATAACAACTTAAATTGTCTTCAGGACACCTAGTTAATGAACTTGATGAATAGAAAGTTGGTGTTTTCCTGCATAGTTGGATTGCTTTTTGCTCTTTATACAGGTTTTTATGTAGAGTTCATCAGCATCACTTGTTTACTCTGTGGCTGTGATCTTCTGCCAAAATAACACCTGATTGCAGCAGCTAAGGTCTCACATGTCAGATCTTTATTACAATCTTTATTATGAATGTTGAATCCCAGGTTGATTCGTTTACTGATGACCCCTGATTTAAACACCTAACAGTTGAATGACCTTTATACTGGAAGTTACCTGAACTCAGGTTTATGGAAACACTCACAATCTTTATTGTGGTTGTGAAACTGCGGCTTTGAAACATTACTGTGATGAGATTATCGGGTATTATAAATATGCACAATGACTGTTTGTGCTGTATGTATTTCACATGCAGTGCATCACTGTACATGATCAAAGTACTGCAATGAAAATAAAACTCTTTTCAAGATCGCTTATTTGTTCTCTATTTGTATGACTCCATCTCAATATCTTATGACTATGTTACATTATTAACCAAGAAGGAAGTAACAAGCGCACCTAATTCATGCGTTTTATTCTGAAAGGGCCCACCGGATGTGGTGTTGTTATTGATCCCTTGATAACTTAACGGTGGTACACTGTGTCTCGTGAATGAATGACATCATGCGGGCTTATGTCGGTCTCCATCTGCGACATGACACCTTCAGACACTAACGGTTAGACGTTTATTTAAAAATCTACCGTTGCACGTGCAACAGCTGCACATTTACGGGTTTTCCGTTTTCATGATTCTTGCGGTTGTTTCCTGTTAGCTAGCAAGCTAACTTTAGCCTCTCAGAGCAAGCAGCCAGGTAGCTAGTGCTAACTGCTAATGATGCTAATGATGCTAAAGATGGTGTGATGGATTTAATAAATGGACGCTGAAGGTGTAACTGTGCCCACAGTGTTGCATGACGGGAGAATTATGTTGAAACTTGGAATTTTGAATTTGTCCAGAAAAGTCTTAAGTGACCAAACTGTCTTAAGAAATCTTAGGTATACATTAATTTTACCAGCTTAATGAACATGAAGTCATCTTGGTTTTATCAAACATGAGGTTTAGTCCCAGCTGTGCAGACATTGGTACATCTGTCTGTAAAGCTTTTATTGTGCCTTTTTTTATGTCATTTTATTCTATGTAATGTTCTGTCTTATCTGGACCCTGAGTCTGAAATAAAGTTTTGATTGACCCTCGAGTATTTTCCCTTTTCCTCTGGGCCCTCTGCAGCCCACTCAGTGGTGAGATTGAAGAGGTTTGAAACTGATTTATCCAATTCCAATAGTGCTAACGCTAACCCTCTATTTCTGGAGGATTAGCTTAATTAAAGCAACACGCCTTGTTGATGCTGAGCTTCCAGTTTCCTCTGAATTACCAAAGTTAAGTGTCAGAACTTTTCTGTCATCTGAGGGAATCTCTCCTAATTTCACTTACACTTTATACTATGTGGAGCTGCTTTGTTCCTCATTTTTCATTCTGCATGATTTTACTCTTTTCTTTTTTTTTAATCAGTTCTTGTTCTTCTCCTTTAATTTAAATATTGTTTTGGTGATGAACATGAATGGCATATCATCTATTTTTACAGCTATCACTGTAACTATTGAAATTAATATGACAGCTCGAGTTAAATCTCTTATTATCAAGACGACCGGGTCACCTGGAGTTTTCTTTTAACCCTTTGTGTATTCAAAGAAGTTTTACATATCTTGATATCCGATTACAGTGTTTTGGTTACTGTAACATTTACTTACTTACTTAAACTGTTCTAGTCTGATTGGAACCATTTAATTGGATTATAATCTGTACTGTTGTGTAGTTTTAGGGCTTCAACCAAGATAGTTTACATTATTGTTCAGTATTCTGTTATTTTTCCCGATAAATCAATGAATATTTGAGTCTGTGAATAATGATAAAATGCTCAGTGGCGTTGTCATCAAATGTCCTGTTATGTCAGACCAACGGCCCAAAACCCCCAAAAATATTCAGCACATTCTCACATTATTCAATCAATGGCAGCGAATCTTAAAAAAGAAGAGAATGAAATGAGGGAATATTTGCTCTCTTTGCTTGACGAATGACGAACACGATCATCAATATATTTGCCAATTATATTTAAGTCAATTTTAGATTTAACGTTTCAGAAAAATGTCAGTTCCCAGAGCTCAAGAACATATGTTGAAATGACTTCTTTGTCAGAACAACAGGGAAAAACGCCAAGGTATTCATTCACATGTTCTCTTTGTATAGTTGCGTCCCTGAGTTCTTACTTTCTCCTCTGTGCTCCAGGTGTGGAGTGATGCAGCAGAAGTTGTGTTCCAGAGGTTCTGGTTCCTTCCTCTTGGAGAGGAACGTCCAGCCCTGTGGCAGCACTGCCACCTCCTGCGACCTCCCCTTCCGCTGCCCCCGCTGTGGCGAACAGGAGCGCTTCCGCAGCCTGGCCTCGCTCCGCGCCCACCTGGAGTACCGCCACTCGTACCGCTCGCCGGACGTGACCGCCGGCGGCTTCAGCATCACCGGCAAACTCCCCGACCCGTTGACGGCAGCGATCCCCTGGCACGACATGAGCCTCCCGACCCGCAGGGGGCAGCAGAGCGCGTGGCGGCCGCCTCACGTCCGCTCCCTCAGCGACAGCAGAGACAGCGGGTACCCCCACTCCTACAGCTCCGTGAGGAGACGCACCCAGAGCGTCGGGGTGGGGACGCAGGCTGAGGAGGAGGAGGACGACGAGGACGAGGACGACGACGAAGAAGAGGAATTCGGGACAGAAGATGAAGACGAGGATGACGACGACGAAGGTGAAGAGAGAGATGGAGGTAGAAACGAGGAGGATATCAAAATGTCCTTAAAAAAGTCAGACACGTGCCACCATCACCTCAACCACCATCGCCTCCCGTTCCCTTCTTCAGCTCCTCTTGGCCCCCCGACAGACCCGGACCTGGACCTGGACCTGGACCTGGTCGGTGCGTTCAGGTTTACTTTCTTACTATACTTTTTGGAGCACAGTTATATTCTGTATTCTATATCTGTGTGGAAGGCAAATGCCACTGAAACTGTACTTGGGGACGCCTCAAACGTAGTTCAGGAGGTCAGTAACTCGTCTCCTTTACTGTCGCCACCAGAGCAGAACTCCTACTCGGGTTTGGAGACGGCAGCGGCCTCGGCCGCAGTGCGCCGACGACTGGCCCGGATCCTGCGGGCGGCCGACAGCTCCATGCAGCGCCGGCTGGCCAAGGTGAGCACGGAGCTCGCCCAGACCGACACGGAGCTCCTGTGCGAGCGCGCTCACTCGCAGCACCTGGCCCAGGAGAGGCAGGAAGTGGCCGACAGGGAGAGGTCACTGAGCCGGCAGGTGGACGTGGCCGTCATGGTGATCGCCGCGCTGAGGGAGCAGCTCAACGCCTCGGAGAACGAGCTGGAGCGTCGAGAGAGGTAACCGGACAACAGGGAGTTCTGCTGCACATGTTACTGGTGTTAAGAAGATTGCAGATGTTTGTAGTGGCTTGACGTGAGCTGCTCGCTGCTCGCTGCTCGCTGGACCAGCCGGAGGTGAAAAGCACGTTTACTCATACTTCGATATGATTTCTGTTTCCCAGGGAGGTGATAACCATCCAGAAGTTCCTGGAAGCGGCGGCTCGACAGGAGACGTGCGGGAAAGTTCGAATCCAGCGCTTCATCGAGAATCTGCTGAGACGCATCGCTCTGGCCGAGAGGCTGGTGGAGTATTACCAGGTCAACGGCAGCCCGCAGCAGTGCAGCCACTACAAGGTACAGCATCCGCTGAAGTGCTGCCCTGAAGGATCCCCACATCAGGCTGCTTCACACTTCTGTTCCACCACATTTTCAGAGGGACATGTTGTATTGTTTGGACTTTTACTTTTGATACTTAAAGTACATTTTCCTGATGTTACTTCATATTTTAATGCTTTTAAATACTTCTTCCGCCGCTGCAGAGATCTTTAGTCATGAGCACAAACACACACTGACTTAAACACTGAATTAGTCCTAAATTTAAAAGCTAATGTCTGCTTGTGTTTCAGTACCAGCAGCCAACCGATAATGGACCTCACAGAATCACTAAAAGCAGGTTGGTACCTCCACGTTGGCTCGTATGATGTTGTACAACATGTAGCTGTAGCATAAGTCACCTGCAGTAAACTCATCCCATAATACTGAGCTGGGTTTACACGTTTTATGTGGACAAATTTAGCGTTTTAAATCTATTTTAGGTTCTCTAGGCGGTTTGTTTTAGATGTATCCGTCACCATTATTAGCTTCACACGAGACATTTCTCTGCAGGATCTTTATTCTTCTCTCACGTTTTTTGAAGTGACCTGCTGAAAGACAAGGAAAAGGGAATTTAGTCGTCACAAAAAAAAAGGCTTATTGCTCAGCAGGATTCACCCTCTAAGTGCAGATAAACTGCTGCTGGTCTGAATCAAAGCCAAAAGGTGACGGAGCGGCTGCTAAATCCTTCATGAGGACTTATTCTTCATTGCTAAACATGTGACATTTAACCTGTCTGTCTATGTTCTTCTGTAGAATTTATGACTGAATTAGCTCCTCCCATCGCCCATTATTCACGAAACAGTAGTGGACGGAAACATGCATTCATTCACATTCATTCATTTTGTTTCCAGTCTTGTTTCCATTCACCACCTCCTCCCCACTTCCTGTCTTCATTTGTTCCTCATGTGACATTTCCAGGTCAGCGGGGGGGCAGCTGTCCTCGTCCGGCCTCCACGACAACAGAAGCCACTCCTCCTCGCAGTTCGGCGGCCGTCCTCTGTTCTCCAAGGCGGGCGGCGGCGGCGGCGGGGAGCGAGACCGTGAGCGGGAGCACCGCGAGCGCCTGGCCCAGTCGTCCCGGCTGTTCTGTCGACCCGAACACAGAGACGACATCTGGAACCACCAGCGGCGCCGGTCCGCCGGGTACGAGGCGTAGAACTGTAGAGGATCACCAGGGGAGACGGGGGGGAGGCGGTCAGCGGGTAAAGCTTCATTCAATTATTCCAGTGTGGTAACCTATGGAAAAGTACAGAACGGTCACATTCACGTCCAGCTTCTCTGGAGCAGTTGTGTGTGTCACATCTGGCCAGATGTTTTCGGTCAACAGAATGTGAAGAGGTTACGCTTTTGACGTTCTGTCAAAGATGTTTGCGTATATTGTTGCGGCGATATCTACTGATATCGGGGAGGATGACACCAATATAACTGAAGGCAGGTTATGTAACATTGCACCTTTAAAACAACACACTCCTTTAGAAGGGTGCAGACGGGTCTTCATTCTTTCTAAAGCTTTTTTTGGGCTAAAATCTCTAACCTGGCGATAATCGTCTTCAAAATATTTTGACATTGAACTGTTTAGATTTATTGAGACTAAAAGTAATTGATTTTTGCATACATTGTACAGGATGTTCTTTATTAGTAATAGATATAAGGATTTAAAAAGTGTCTGCAATATGTATTTTTATTCCAAATGTTCATATATATATATATATATATATATATATATATATATATATATATATATATATATATATCAGAAAAAACATTTACTTTTTCCTTTAGTATTTCAAATCATTTTGCATATATTACATTACATGTACAATTGCTTCTCCTAAATGACACAATTTGTAAAGTAAAAGTATTTTTTTATGAATCAAACTGAGAAAATAAGAAATAAGATTACACTTATGAGAGAATACATCAAAAAAAAAATACACATCACAGTAACTATTACTGCGTAACAGGGTAATGCAATAACTATAATTACTGCATGACCACATTGACATCGCATTGTATTCGAGTACATAATACTATATTGTGACGATATTGTATTCCCAGCACTGTGTTATTGAATATTTTGTACTTTTCCATAGATTATGATGCTGAATAAGTGTGGGTAAACTTTCAGTATTCAAACATATAAATTAATAACAGTTTATAGATTTTTTTTTTTTGTCTTATTTCTCAGCACAAATCACAGTATTTATTGCAGTATTAATCTCAGTCTTTAGTGACACCTACATCCTGAATCCTGTGTATTTTAGAGAAATTTCAGGTACAAACATGCTTTTGTATTCATCCACTGAGTCGTTGTTGAATTTTTGAAGACGGTGGAATGAGGATGACTAGTTCTCGGTGACGTTGCTGACACGTCCTCTCCTCCGGTTGACCCTTTATGTCCCGCGAGAGGAAAAACAAAACTGCCCTTCAGTCCAGTTATCGGACCTCTGTCTGTGCTTTTGAGGCCAAATGAAAGCAGCACATGGGGCTGTAGCAAAGGAGGTGCTTGGATGACGCAAAAGCTTACGCATTAGATTAAACAATGTCTTCTAATATCATCTGCGAATGTTAGCATGTCGGCTAGCTCGCGACGATGCGAGACAAAGATCCGTGAAGGTCTTTATTTCCATGTCTTCTATAGATCTTGTTACCTGTCCACATCATATGTCGTACGTAGCCGTCAAAGACCCCTCTGATTCGGTTTGTAAAGCACAGACAGGAGTTTGATGACACCGGTCCTGGGTCAAATAAACTGCGTTTCATTCATGGCTTTTGTTTTGAAAAGGTTTCAAACCACGGGTGGCGTTCACTGCATAAGGACCGATTCTGATACTGTCTGATAATTGTACATAGAGAGAGAAGTTAGATATGTTGATTTGTAAATACTTTAATTTGATTTTTTTGTTGTTATTTTTCTGGCAGTCGAGGTCCTATGTAGCCAATCACACCCGTCGATCGTTACCCTCCTTTTGTTTTTGTTGAATACTCCACTTTTTCTTTAAAGGAAACCTTTTTGGGAAGGTTTGCCAGAGTCTCTGTGCGTCCACTATGTGTTAGCCTAGCTTAGCACAAAGACCGGAGAGCTCCGTCCACTATGTGTTAGCCTAGCTTAGCACAAAGACCGGAGAGCTCCGTCCACTATGTGTTAGCCTAGCTTAGCACAAAGACCGGAGAGCTCCGTCCACTATGTGTTAGCCTAGCTTAGCACAAAGACCGGAGAGCTCCGTCCACTATGTGTTAGCATAGCTTAGCACAAAGACCGGAGAGCTCCGTCCACTATGTGTTAGCCTAGCTTAGCACAAAGACCGGAGAGCTCCGTCCACTATGTGTTAGCCTAGCTTAGCACAAAGACCGGAGAGCTCCATCGAAAGTGAAAACATGTATGTCCTCAGTAGTGTTGTGGACAGAAATCAATACACGACTTGTTGAATTGTCTTAAAAGCAATATTACATTTATTCAATTATAACAGGAGTATTTAGTCCAGCAGTTAAACGTGCACGGACCTAGAATCTGCACATAAGAACAGAAAAAGGGCGCTTAAACAGAGTGCGCAGCGGTATTATGTATATTTTTGACAAATGATGTGATTGGTTTACTATGGTGGAGGCGGCTCTTGGTTTAGACTTTCTGAGGGCCTCATTGGAGCACAGGGATGTCCATCCCTCCAGGCTCACGGATTTCCCCTCCTTCCTTGATGCTATCAGTATGTGTGCATGATGTGCAGCGTAGGCAGAAACCGGGTTCAGCTAAGTGTCGCCGGCAGTCAGAAGGTCAAGCCTTGCTGGCCAAAACTATGTCTACTGCTGGAAAGCTCTGGTTCCTGTTTTTTATCAGTCTCGAGGCTAACCAGACATTGTTTTCACTCTTGCGACATATTATTTGATGAATAGGCTTTAAGCTAAACTTTCGATGTGTCACTGTACTTTCCATTGTGCAGACAGACCCTAGAATGCTCTGTCTGGAGTATTTGACCTTCTTCAGTGTTTTCCACATACATTTCTAAGCAATGAGCACAATAAAAGTGTGAGGTGTAACATTTAACGCTTATTTTGTTTCGGGCCTATGTGTTGTCGTTTCTTAATCAGTCATCAGTTATTATTTACAATAGTAGGAACCAATGGGCTTGGAGCTGAGAACCACAGACAGGAAGTCAGAAAGTATCAAGACACGACCGTGTTGTTGTTTTTGGTCTTATTATTTCATTAGACAAAGTGCAGCATGTCAATAAAACGTTGCTTTTGTCACTTTTCATGGAGCTAGTGTGTTCCGGTCTTTAAGGAAACTGCATATTCTTCTCCTCCAAAACAAGCCATGAACACGCAGCTGCAGTTTGGCCCACGTCTGGAAGACGCCACACACACAACGAATGTACTTCTCGAGTTAACGTTTAGCTCGCGCTGAAGAGACGCCGTGTTTTAAGAACCTGATTATTTTGTCTCGCCGCTCCGGGCTTTAAACGTCGCACTCGCTCACACAGAAACGGGTGGAGATTCTCCGATCACAAATGAATGACGTCGTATCAACGCTTTCATCCAAAGTGACTTTACAGTGCCGTGAATGCATGACAGTTATCTGCAGTAAACGAAGCGAAACTCTTTTGTTTTAAATTGAGTCATTCCATTCCCTGCGTCATTCGACCCGTTTACGCGTTCTTTTTGCACTCATCCAATGATAAGAATGTAAATGTTAAAAGACGGTATTCGGTGTAAAAATGTATCTTTGCTGTCGTTGGTTTAGGTTTCGTTGACGGTGTTAATAGATATTTTGTATACAAAGCTATAATGTGTCGTCAAGTGGAAGTAGTAGTCCTGCAGTACTTTAACTTGGTAGAACATTTGGTCTTAAAGGTCTTATTCCTCAAATTAAATTCATCATGATGTAGGGTTCCTCTGCTGAGAAATGATGTCTTTCAGACATTTTTATTGAAATTCTCTTGTTTTAAGTTCTAATTTTTATAATTCTTAAGTCTTAAATCTCATGATTTATTTCAAATTTATTGAAAGTTGCCAAATATTTAAGCCAAATTATGCACTGTATTTTTTTTTCTTCCAAAACCAAGTTAGATGGATGTGTAACCGCTCCAGTGATACGCGGCACCATCTCTTGAATAGCACTGAAACGCTGAGGGTAAACTTGACTCCCGTCAGGTTTGCCCTCTCTGCTTCTCACCACATTACAAACCTGATCTAGTTCCATTTGGACAAAGTTGCAGACAGATTATTCCAGAGATCTCGCTGTGTGATCAGACTTCTGAGTCTGTTAGCATGTTGTGTATTTGGGCACTGATGAGCTGAGTTGAAGTGTTACTGCTGCTGTCAATTAAAACAAACCTGCTCTTAGTATTGTGGGGGTGGGGTGGGGGGGCTGTCAGCACACAGAGAGGATGGATGCATCGCTCTGTGTGCTGACGTCTTTCATCCGTCCGATCTGTTGCTACTGTTACCGTCTGCAGACTTCAGTTAAAGGCCGATCATAAAACCAGGGTGACCTGCGTCAGCGCATCTACTCTCCTCTGATTCAGCGTTTCTATTAACCTGACCTTAGTCTGAACTTAGTCTGAACTTAAACCTTGAATAATCACTGAAACTGGAGTTCTTGGTTTTTTATGCAAACAGCAGCATAACTCTTGAAAGATGTGTGTGTGTGTGTGTGTGTGGAGGACTGTGTGCAGCGCTTCATGTGTGTACTGATTCCTGTTGTGACAACAAAAAGGTGGTGGAAGATGCATGAGGCCGTCTACTACTACAACTACTACTACAACTACTACTACTACTACTACTACTACATATGTAGCTGTTGTGTTACTGTGAAAGCATGCTTCATATGTAGCAACAAAAAAAAAAAAAAAGTACTTATACTGTTATCATGTACTACTACGTGTACTTTTGTAGCAGAGCGAGGTCTATTTTAATGGGACAGTATTTGAAGGACAGTTGCACTAAACCAACAGAGAGCATTTGTTGGATTTCATATGAAGGGTTGTGAAGTGGACAATCAGCGGGGGGTCATGCACAGGTCGGGGGAAAAAGTCCGGAAGATACGTGTTACAAATGTTTTCAGGGGGAAACGTGCTCTGAGAGAGAGAGAGAGAGAGAGAGAGAGAGAGAGAAGCGGTAAACCTGCAGTCAATGTTAGTTTGATTATGACACTACTACCTTTCTTGTCGGTAGAGAGATTGAAGTTAGTTTTATGTTGTGTTAAAAAAAACAAAAAAAAAAAACCCTGTTTCCGCTCCATGTTTGACATCCTTTCGTTCATCACGTTTGTCCGTAGGGATTTCCTTTTGCAGAAGTGATCTCTAGTTTTGTGCCTTCACTGGAAAACTCTGTCGTTCTGTATAACACTGTGCAAAAAAAAAAAAAAAAAAAAAATGCAATACTGTGAAGAACTGGAATACTTTTTATGTTGAACTTCCGTCAGTCTGTGTGGTAACCATCGAAGATTAAAAGAACAATGACACCAAGAGCAATCGCCGCGTTTTGTTTTCATTCAAGCTTTGTGGATTTTATTATTATTTATATGATGTTTTTAAAGCTCTAATGTCTAGTACTGTGGATCCTAACCAGTTTAGTTTAATCTTTGTGTTTTGTTGTATCTGATTTAGTAGGGCTACTTTCTTTTCATGCTTTTAGATTGTAGACAGTCCTCTATGTAAATGTTATTTTGTATGATGAACGCTGTACAATGGTTGCCCGTCTCTAAATTAGATATGAATGGGTCTTGTTTCAGTGTTGCGCGCTCATTAATGCGGCCTGTAACAAAGCTTGAGCAAAGAATGATTCTGTTTTCATTCATCATTGAAGGAAAGAAGAAGAGCAGTGATGCAACAACTCACTACACACTTTTTAACAGTTACTGTCTGTTGTTTTTAAATGTAATCTTGAAATACTATTGACTATAACTGGATACTTTGCTGCAGTACTCACTCATGGCCGCTTGATGTCACTCTCCCGCTGAAGGAGGATCAGGCACTTGTTGCTCTCCTCACTGAGTGGGTTGCGTCAGGGTTGCATTTGGCCTCAACTTAACTTCTTCTTCTTCTTCTTCTTCTGTGGTTGATGTCCAACATTTCCCAGAATGCCCTTTATGAACTCTGAACGATGAACAGGGTGACTTTAAATAACTGATCATTTTCTGTATTTCTCGTGTTGTCAATGTTACGTCGATCACCGGGTCTCTGAGGAGGGCGATGTTGGGCTGGTCAGCTGGTCAGCTGGTGCGCCGCTTTGGTCCAAACATTCACAACCGCTAAACGCCGTTATTGTTCGCCGCCGAGATGAGAAAGAGGAGCCAGTGTTTGAACTGATCTGAACATAGAAGAGCAATCAGGAAAGTGTCTTGTGGGAAGTGTAGTCCTTCATTTAGCGAATGCAAAGCAGAGAAACGTTAAAAGTTGTTTTTCTAGTGACACAAGAATGTTGTTTCTGTGAGTCAAAGGTAGTCATGTGGCGTGTAACAGCGTGAGAGCGTTAACACACAAACACAGACACAGAAACCCACATGATGACGATGACGACGACAACAACAATGTCTCTACTGGCTATATTTACCATCAGCTAATAATATGACACACACACACACACACGTATGTTTGATTCACTTGATTGTGATGTACTAATACATGACAACAAACTTACTACTTAGAAATATATATATATATATATACATATACATATATATATATATATATATATATATATATATATATATACATATATATACATATATATATATATATATATATATATATACATATATATACATATATATATATATATATATATATATATATGTATATATATATATATGTATATATATATATATATATATATATATATATATATATTGATTTATTGCAGTTCAATTTGGAAATATGCACCATTTCAGCAATATCTATGGACTGAAATGATAATACCCTTCATTATAATAAGATCAATAAGAGTGTAAAAATGTGGTGTTTTTCACTTCATGTTAGAATTACACCTAGATTTCATCACAACCCATCCAATATATCCAATAAAACATCTTTTCCATCGAGAAAAGCCTTCGGTGCCGTTCTTTGCTCGTCTTTCAATGAATACATATTTTCCGGTTCTGATATGACGTAGATGATGCTGGTCTACGTCTCACGCTCCACCTGAGCCCCGCTCATAGCTCCTCTCCGGATGCTGATTGGTCCGTGCTCCGGCTCACCGGACACAAACGCGTCCCTTGAAGCCTGAGAAGACGGAGTTTTTCGCACGATCTTGTGACATCGCGAGACTCCAGCTGTCTCACAGAGTAAACTAATGGTGGCGTCGGAGGAAAACTCACCAAAGCTGTTAAGATTGAAGATCAGGAAACCATGAGCGTCTGGTCAAACTGTGTCAATCCATCGGATGGATGATGAGGTATCTCACTAGAGGAGTGATCACTGTTACCTGCTGGTGTCAGGGCGTCATTAACGTCATTAGGATTCATCCTCTCAGCACCATGGATATCTGCACCATTTCCATTCATCCAATTGTTGTTGAGAGACATTTAATCTCAGCTGTATTCAACTATTCTATGCAGATAAACATTCAAATGTATTTTCCTCAAGATGCGTTTTGCTTTCACGCCAGCAAGCCTTTCAAATCAAGCAGGTCAGCTTGGCCACCAAATGGTTCATATCCTCAATTTTCAAATGCAAATGTTTTTATTTATGTATTTTTTTTTTTCCTTTTCTGTTTTTGGCCTAGTTCAGCGAGACCTCTGCGTATTGGGAGACGAGGCGGCGAGGTGAGCTCGAGGCCGCGGCAGAATTCTAAATGTCTTGTTATGTTACGGTTCCTGACTGCATAACAGCGAGTCAATAAATACTGCAGGCTGCTGTTGATCTTTCATGGAGAGAGTAAGCGCGATAACGCTTTGACGTCACGTCGACGCTCTCGCTCCCCGGCGCTCTGACGTCGGGCAATCTCCGCGGAGCAGACTGTTTTCTGAAAGAGTCACGCAGCCGTATCAGCGTGAGCATCTACAGATTGTCACCCTGCAGGCCGGCCACCATCCCAGGCCATGTGGGCCGCAGATAACAAGCAGAGACACACAGCTGGCACGGAAATCAGACACGGAGCTGAGTTGTTGTTGTTGTTGTCGCGTGTGGAAGGAGATTATGCAAAAAGCTTATTTTAATCAAAAAACAATGAAGGAATCAGTTTGTAGGAGCTTCTAATAGCATCTTTTTTAGACTTCTAATGTGCTTTTCGCAGTATTTGTTGCAGGATTTTCGACCCATTTTTGTACCGCAAAGCCACACACGCTGGTCTAATTAATGGCCCGACAGCTGTGCATCTGTTTCTGGGGTAAACTCCACTTCATTGTCCACTTCCAGAGTACCTCCCCAGGGTTATACTTGATGTCAGTAGCTGCATGTGAAGCCCCCCCCGAGGGACTCTTTGGCCTCCGGATCCAGTTTCCTGTCTATACCCTGCGGACCAAAGCCTCTGTCACAAAACACATTTGGGTCTACTCAAGTTTGAAGTGTCTGAGGAACAACGGCACGCAAACCTCAGAGTGGCCTCATTTAGCTTCTACAAACACAGACCTCTGATCGGCGCAGGGCTCCGGTTATCAGGAGGATCCAGCTCCTCTCCGAGGCCGGCGTGACGGATGATCCGAAGTGTCTTTGATGCCACGTAAGAAACCAGCGGTACAAGCAGCTGGAATTCGAGGCTTCTTTTCTTTTGTGCAAATTGATTTATTTCAAAGCAGCCACACACTGTGCACTGCATTAGTAGGTTTTGTGACTAATTGTTGATGATTCGTTCGATGTAGGAAGTTATTTATTTATTTATTTTGACTGGAAGAGCTGGAGAGATATGTTTTCATGCAATCAGTCGATTTTTCCCAATTTCCCACCATCCCTTTCACACGCAAATTAGTCTTAGTCACGGGATGGGGCAAGCTGCCCTGCATCAGAAAACAAAACAAAAAATAGGCTACAAACCTCACGGCTGAAGGCTGCAGGGCATCATTTCCTTTGCTTCTACTAAAGTATTAAAGGAGACAGATGTACTGTTTCTGCAAGTGTGTCAGACAAGTGTTTTTCCAACAGATACACTCTCATTTTAATCCATGCAGATCTCTGTGCGCGTGTTACTGCAACTTGAGTCGTTCATTTAGTCAAGTCTTTCTGACAATACGCGTGGAAACGTGAGGTTGATTTCTAATTTTTTTAAAAAGGCACAAAATAAAAAAATTTCCCTCGCTGCGTCTGGAGCGCAGCGCAGCAGCTGAGGGTCGGCGAAACATCGTACAGTCCACGGCAAGATTAGCCGTGGACAGACACAGAGGGGCACACACACACACACACACACATGATTCTCCTGGCAGAGATAATGATAATGATAAACCAACAGGTGTTTCTGAGTGGAGGAGTAAAAATACAACTTTCAAAGTGGGGAAAATTCTTTAAAACAACTTTATTAATTTAAAGGATAGGTTCACATTATCTTAAGTCTGTCTAAAAAGAACGTTCAGGCCCCATATGAACACACTTAGTTAGAAACTTCATTGTCTATTGCAGTGAAAAGATAATACCAAAACAATGTATCTTTGGAAGATACCCACTCGACTGTTGAAGTTAACCTCAGATAAACTGCTGGATGCATTTTTTCCCCCTGCATGAGGACGGTGGATGTTGTCCCCCGTCACCTACACCACTAACAGCAAGCAAACCCTGCTTTTAATGTTGTTATGGGAACCGGACTTTTGCTTTAAGACGGACTTGACATCAATGTGACTTTAGGACAACTTACATGGCAGCAAACCTCAAAAGAGTCTGTTTGGCCAACACACAACAACATACAGAGCTTCTGCTGTTTACTGTTGTGTTATAAATATACACGGTTCTGTGTGTGTGTGTGTGTGTGTGTGTGTGTGTGTGTGTGTGTGTGTGTGTGTGTGTGTGTGTTAGACCCGACAGCCTGTTGCGGTGCAATAATTCATCCTGTTTATTTAATTTGGAGGACGTCCTACACAGGGCTTCCACAGTTTGGCTCAACATCAGGTCTAAAAACGCTCAAAGTCTGAATCACGGCGTCTATTTTCAGTCCGCCTTCACTTCCCACCAATAAAAACAAAATGTTGCTTCAGAAGAAATGCAACATCACGCGCAGATTGCACAAACACAAACACACACACACACACTCACTCACTCACAAGGCCCCCCCCGTGTCACATTGTGAGTAGGTGGGTGTCAAACGCGATCCGGCTGAAAACTGTGGAGCTGAAGGAGAAGTGAGGAGGTGAGCTGTGTGGGAGCGAGTGACATCTCAACGGACGGATGGAGCTGTCTGTGTCCTCATGATCACTACAAACTCATTTAAGTTATATTTGTATTATTGTGGGTGTTAAAGGGGTCACACTACAACACGTTAGAACTGTAAATAATCCTCAAATGTAGTGATTAATACTCTAAAGATCACGTAAAGGGCCGCTTCACTGATTTCATTTTCCAAGGGTGGAAGGTATAAAGTACATTTACTCAAATGCTGTACTTGAGTACAGCTTTGAGGTACTTGAACTTTACACGTATTTATTTCCTTTTTCTTCATACTTCTCCTCCACTACATTTCACAGGCAAACGTTGTACTTTTTACTCCACTACAGTACATCTGACAGCTGGAGTTACTCTTACTTACTAGCGTTTAAAATTAAAAACCTTTAATATGCTTATGAAATTAAACACATTGCTAAAGATTTGCTGTTCTCAACGGGTTTGTGACCTCTTACCAAAATGTTTCAGATGTCAATGAAATATTAAAGAACATTCACCCACTGAACTTCTCAGATAGTTTAATTTTAATAACTGTTAAAGGCTCTTAGATAGTGACTTCTATTACGTTTTGCTGATGAAACTTAACTTAAAGTTACCGTGAGGAACTTTTAACCGGTTATGAAACAGTCTCAATTAAATGCTGATGCCTCTTTATGACCTCCAAGTAAACAACAACACCAGCGAGAAAATTGTCTATTTCTGTATTGTTCTTCTTGATGCTTGTCACCGGGTCAGATACCACGCGACATCAGATGCGATCATGTAGGTTCACCAGAAACTCCTTCAGCTCAGACTCCAGCTCAGATCCGGCTTCTCTGTACCTTGCAGTCGCAGCTCTGGCAGAGAGAGGAGAGCTCTTCCCGGGCAAACTATCTGAATACGTCTCATCAATGCAGATTTTACACACAAAAAAATCCTGTCTACACACTGAGCCTGTATAAAAACAGTTGTGTGGTGTTTTCTGAGGCTCTAAAGGGAGTTTTTGTTAAGTCTGTGAAAATGATCCTAATGACGTCGTCGTGGTGTTGCATTTTGGGAGGTATAGAATCCAGTGATATGGGAGCTTGACCCATTTTAGGGACGAATAGTGAATCAATTTAAACCATGTTTTTCTCCATCTGTATCACTAAATAACTCTTTCAAAGGGTTTCCGTAAGTTAATGTTGTTTGCCCTCAAATAAGCCAATCTCCTAAATTAATTAAATTTGTAGGATTTCAAATTAATAACTTGAGGCAACAATAAAACAGATCGCTACCCCGACATGAAATACCCTCACCATAACCAAGTGTGTCCGTTTCCAACCGTAATCATATTGTTCACGCCAATTTTAGGACCATTATCACTGGACTTGTTCCAAGGTCTTGCAGAATCCTCCACTATACTGGGGACAAACGCACAATCACATCACTTTGATCTGAAGACAAAAACACCAGGTCTAATAGGGTCCACGTCACATCAGCTCTCTCCCGCCCACTGCTTCCTGTTCCTCTCTGCTTTGATCACAGTAATAAACACAAATAAATCAAAACCGGCCGACAAACTCCACCAAACAAATCTCTTTTTCAGGTTGCTTTTCCATGAAGTAGGCGGCCATCTCTCCCTCTCTCTTTATGAGCATGTGTGGGTGGGTGTTTCCCTGCAGAAAGATGTCCAAATTAACTGCCTACGTCTTTAGAATGAAATGCCAAACGCGGATGCCACAACAAGTGAGTCACGCTCACATACATGAGTCATTGTTCATCTTTTGGGGACTTAAGTGAAGTTCTTACCTTCAAGGAAACAAAAATCTTAGCGTTTTATTTTACTGATCATTCAGTTGAGTCGGTGTGATGGAAAAGCAGCCACCTTTTGACCCCAAACAGCTGGAGAGTTTCACTCCAAAATGTGATGCATAGAGATGACATCCACATCTGGGTGGGATTATTTTAGGCGTTTGTGCCCTTTTTAATATATGTTCTATTGAATAATATATATATATATATATATATATATATATATATATATATATATATATATATATTATATTGCTGGATTACAATTATTGATGCATTGAAGTGTTCATCAATTTAAAGTTGCAATCGTGATTTCAGTCCTGCTTCATTTAGAATTTCAATTTGAGTGAAAACAATGAAATTGTGCTGAGAGTTCAGCAGTCTGGAGTCTAGTTGTTGAGCTTCAAGTGTTCAGAATTGCATAGTTTATTTCTTTGTGTTTATACAATGGAGAAAAACGGTCATATGTCACTTTTCTTGCCACAGACAACCAGTTTGTAATACTGCAAATGTATAAATACGGCAATACTTTCATCAGTGGACCACAAGCACAATCACTCCTTCGACAACTTAACAGATTTGAGTGAAAATCTTCAACATTACCAATATAATGTTACAGCTGGTAAATGGGCTAATTTTGATTTATATATATATATATATATAGATATATATATATATATATATATATATATATATATATATATATATTACTATACTGCTGGGTAGTGTGTGAATTTGACCAATAATAGCTTAATGATAAAATTATATCACTATTTTATTTTTTGATTATACTTTGTATTGTTAATCGGAATATGCAAAGTAACTATAAGCTGTCGGAAAAATGTAGTGCAGGAAAAAGTACAACTATATTTTCAATATTTGAATGAAACATTACTGACAACAGTATTGATGGCCAACTGATAAAGTCCCGCAATGAGACGGCCATTAATTTGAATTATTTAAATATAGATTTAAAGAATGATTTAAAGTATCATTGGTTCAGATCTGAGTCGAGCAGCAATCAAAGACAGTCTGACACATGGGTTTCACCAGCATCCGGACACTTATGTTTTACCGTTAGTATCTATGACCCACCCTACTCTGCCTCTGATTGGTTAGTAGTCGTTGACTTAAATAGCGTAAGCCAATCAGAGGTGGTTGTGCCTTTGCCTCCCACGGAAATGTGCTTGGTGCGGACGTGTGTGACAGTTGTTCAAAAATGGCCTTGAAGTCGATGTGACTGACCGCTTTTGAGTCAAATCCCTGCATGAAAATCACGCCCACCGATTCATACCACCATATATTTTGTTGCGGTTTTTTTTTCTCACTTGTCCACAAATGAAAGAAACACGAAGGAATCACCACACGAAAGAGAAGAAAGCAGACAGCGGGCAATAAACCAAAGATAGAAGACAAAGAGATGAGGTCTCACTCTGTCATAATTTAGGACTCGCACAACGTCATACAAGCATGAAGCCTCTGATAGATTGTAGCTTTTACGAATTTAATTACGAATATATTACCCATGTGGTGTGTTCATAATTTATACAGTGACAGTTCTATTCATTTTTCATGCATTAAATGTAAATATGTTTTCTTTGTGAAACAAACAAAACAGCATTACGTGTATTTATTTATTTTGTACAAGTACAGAAACTCATATTACCGGAAGCTTCATTCAACATTATATTCAGTTGCTCAACATAATTTAGTTAATTTGACAATTAAAGACCAGCTTTACATCTCAACTTGTGTGTCACCCCGGTAGGTATTGTCATTTTTCATACAAAGAAAGAATGTCTGCGGGGTGAGCCATCTTGTCAGTAGACAATCTTTGTCGCTAGCTAAAGGGCTACCGCTAAAGTGGAGACCGGACTGCGACCGTTCCTCGCTCCGGTATGATGCCAGGTGACAGCAACATGACCTCCATCGTTCAGAGAATAGCTCGGCAGGCTCTTGTCACCTTCAGGAGCCCGCCCCGGGTCGGCGAGGAGGCCGCCAAGTCTTTCCTGGAGAACCATAGCAAACTCAAAAGTCTGATGACGGAAGTGCGAGCGGCGGACCTGAAGCTGGCCCCGCGGAGAGGAGGCGGCGACGGCGGCGGCGGCGGCGGCACGCCCGGCGGTGTGTCCCCTCCGGTCACCTACATGCACATCTGCGAGACGGACCAGTTCAGCATGGGGGTGTTTCTGCTGAAAAGCGGCGCCTCCATCCCGCTGCACGACCACCCGGGCATGCACGGCATGCTCAAAGTCATGTACGGCAAGGTCAGGATCAGCTGCTTCGACCGACTGGAGCGACCGGCCGGCGGCAGCGCGCAGGCGGCGCCTCCGCTCCCCCCGGCCCAGATGGGCGCTCTGCGGGGCTCCATGCTTCGCTCCATTGACGAGTACACGGAGGAGAGCGGCCCGTGTGTCCTCTCGCCCGACCGGGACAACCTCCACCAGATCGACGCCGTGGACGGCCCGACGGCGTTCATGGACATACTGGCGCCGCCGTACGATCCGGACGACGGCAGGGACTGTCACTACTACAAGGTCCTGCGAGACGCGGAGGTTAAGAACACAGAGCAGCAGGACAAGGAGGTCTGGCTCATGGAGATCTCGCAGCCCGCGGACTTCTGGTGCGGAGGGGAGCCGTACCCGGGTCCGGAGGTCTGCCTCTGATCCATCGGACTGACCTGCAGCCGCAAAAATGTCTCCTTTTTTTCCCCTCGGGCTGGTCTGGTTTATGCACCTTGTTAGTGGCACGAGGCCGCGGGGCTTTTGGACTTGGTTGGACAAACGGCGCTCAGTGAAGGGTCACTCTTAAATCATGAATCCACGTGAAGACTATTGTGTTCTGTTCATGTAGAGACACAGAATTGGAGCATCCTGTTTGTACTGCGATCCCTCTCTGTGTCTGTTTTAAGGATACTATGAGCAGAGAAGCAGCTACAGGAGTTGAGTAATTTTACTACTCCTCATTTTCAGATATTTCTCTTACACCCCCCCCCCCCCCCCCCCCCACAAGAAAGGGAACGCAATCAATTTATTTTGTGATGCATTTGTTTCTAGTCCCTAATTCTCTGATGTTATCAAAAGTCCAAGTGTGGCACTGCAGTCTCTAAAATATCTCAGATCAAATGGGAGAAGATGTTTGAGTCTGCAGGTGTTGATGAGCTGCATCAAGGGAAAGAGAGGACTTGTGAGGTCACATGTAGTCACCTCTTTTATCTCCTAAAAAAAAGTTCCATCACACGCACTCTCTGGCTTTATCTGATGGATTTAGTCCAATTTGAAGGCGGTATCATTTTGTGTGGAGCATATCACCAATCAGCTGAACGGTTGAAAATACCGAAAAAGCACCAAAATTGGAGGCCTCTGAGAGGTATTTTTTTTTTTTTTGCAGGAGAAACGCCAAGAAATGCCAAATTGATGATGTGCAGGGCTCTAATGCTGCGTTCAAGACAAGTCCGGAAGTCTGCCGCTTGCGTGTTTGGACTCTAAAATGTAAATTTGGAGACGACTTCTGATCACTTGCCGCGTCACACAGCAATCCCTTTTATAAAGCTTTTAAATACACACAATTTCAACTTTCAGTATTGCATGAAATACTTGCTTTTGTCAGAAAGATAATGATATTTATTAATAATGTGCAGTCATACTAACAGTTGCCGTCTGTTGCATGAAGCATTTTTTTTTCCCCCACGCTGCAGCACTGAAACATAATAATCTTGAGTTATAATCTACTTGTTTGGAATTCCAGACTTCTGACTGTCTTGAATGCAGCATTAATAGTAAGTGTGTCCTTACCTGACCTGACCTGAGCTGAGCTGAGCTGAGCTGAAGCAGAGTTTCCTCTGTGGAAGTTGCCCGAGACCAAAGAGGGACTCGTGTCCGCGTGTTTCTATTCGTCTTCCTGCTTTTGTGGCGTTTTGTTCCAGTCGCATTAAGAACTGAATCTTCAGGTCTCTTTTCAAAGACTCACATGTATCTGCCGCTTTATTTTTTGCATTGTTTTAAAAACTGTAGAAACTGTAGACCGCCTTCTTCTTGTTTGATCCTCAGGACTGTTTGTGATTGATAGCTGACTGTTTTAAAGTGAACTATAAGCTTCTCAGCACAAAGTGTGACCTGTGCGTTACCACATATGAAAAGAGAGGCGTTCACTATTCGGCCACAATGTAAAGAAAAAGAAAAAACCTAAAACTATTTACGTTGGAATGAATCAGGAATGCGAGGGTTTGGGTTTATGATCACGTGGTTCAGTGAAGAGGTTTCATTCACGTTTGCACAACTGAAAAATGATGCTTTTCCTGAAACTAGTGGTGGCAAGACAGTAAAGCACTTATAGGTAAATGAATATCTCTGCAACGTTTTGAAGAATGGGACTGTTCTGACATGTGAAATCATGCATTTCGGATAACTTCTCAAACTACGTCGTAGTTTAAAAACAGAAAATTTAAAATTTTAAGAGCAGTGAATGAGACTTGTGTGCTAAATGTTGTGTCACTGTGGGAATAAAGGCTGTATGGGAGACACGTCTTCTCGTCAGCCGATGTTTCATCAACTGAACCGAGTCCAGAATCTGATTGTGGGTTAAATGATCGCCGACTGTATCGATGTGTTTTGCCTGTAATGGAGGTTTTTCGTATACAATGTGCTGCTTGTTTTGCCTGAAACGCGTCTGTTTCATTTGCTTCAGGATGTGATGAAGTGTGAAGAAAAAGGAAAAAGCAGCGTGACGACTTCAGATACATTTTATTTTATTCGACGCGTTTTGACGAAGTCGCTCTGAAACGCGTTGACGCAGTGAAATCTACTGAATCAAGTTGGTGACCTATATTTTTCATAAAAGGCGCCGAGCGCTCCTTTAGCTTTTTGATGAAGCTCTGTGTGGCTGAAGGGCAAGTAGTTCTGTCTTTTGTTGGGAGTTTAAAGAGTCTTAAATAAAAAGAATTGTCTTTCAAATTGTCTCTTAAGTTAATACTACAGTTTTGTTTGAAAGCATTTTGGTGTTTTCCTAACACTTTTGCAAAGATGCATGTAAACTTGCTACCCTGAGCCTTCCACTTAGCACTTATTGTATTCATACTAGCTTGTTGCACTTATTGTATTCGTATTACTTATAACTGTTTTTCTTGTTTCTGCTCTGTACTTTGGCTCTGAGTTATGCTCTGCTTCATGCTCTTAGATGCTTGTTTGAAAAAGGAAATGTACTTCTGACTTCTGGTGACTAGTAGTTCTTTTGATTACCAATGTTGAATGCACTTATTGTAAGTCGCTTTGGATAAAAGCGTCTGCTAAATGACGGTAATGTAATGTAAGAAGAGCTCAACCTCATGATCCATTCAGTAGCTGTTGTGCAGCAGAGAGAGTTTCAAACATGTATGAGAAATTCAAAGGAATTGTAGATGAATTTGAACATCTATTCCCCGACAAGTGGGCGAACGCCGTCTGCTGCCGTGGAAGGGGATGTGAACAAAAGCTCCAGAAGAGCCTCTAAATAGACGCTTGTGCCGAAATAAAGAGGAGGAACCGCAGACAGCAACAACAACTCGACAAGTCAACGTTTATTTGCATCGACAAGAAGCATCAGTCCAGCAGAACAAAAGCTTTAGTGCTCCACTTGTTTGCATAAAAATGATAAAACACAGAAAACACAAACTGTTATTTTTCCAGTCTCTCTCTCTCTCTCTCTCTCTCTCTCTCTCTCTCTCTCTCTCACATTCCTCAGGTAGAAACGCGGGTTGGATTTTTTTACAAGGATCAAGTGCATACACCTGAAAATACAAAATCTAACCATAAAGAAACAGATTATCAGGCTACAATCTCATAAAATCCCAACATGTGCCATAAACTAAAGTCAACTCTTCATCGGGTGAATGAAACATGTTAATCGCTCTTTCAACATTTCTGATATGATACAAAATACAGGTTTTAAAAAAGCTTCATTTTGCTGCATTTAGCCAAACGACAATTTCACCGAGTTCCCACTGTCGCCTCCGCCCTGATTTGTGACGTCACAATATCTCTCGGGCGTTCTCTTGACGTCACTTCAAATTAACGCGCTCCCTCATCTCCTTACTCCGACAAGCGTATATATATATATATATATATATATATATATATATATATATATATTTTTAAAGGCGCTCAATTTTGAAATTCAGAGCAATTCCATTGCCTCCACGCGGCTCTCAACATAGCGGACGGCTGAGCCATGTTTGCGCCGTTAGCTAACGGTGCTAACGGAGCAAACGACGGCAACAGCGCTGACGGTGCTGACCATGTTGTAAACCGCGTCGTTTGAGCGCCGCGCGGAGCAGACGGCCGTGAGCTAACCAGCGGGGCAGGCTCACGTGCACAAACATGCACTAAAGGCTATGTAGACAAATCACAGAGAAGCTCCGATTACAATACACACACACACACACACACACACACACACACACACACACAGAGAGAGACTTCCTCCTCTGCTCAGGTACTCCACTGTGTATTTACATAGCCAATGCTGCTTAAATAATGCTCTGAATGTCGTATATAGAGAACCTTTAAATATTGCGCACCATGCAGAGAATGTAATGTATGTTTGGCATCTGTTTTTTTGTGTTATTAACATCAACCTTTCAACATTTTGCATCCATGGTGACATCGATTAGTCCATTTAGATAGATAAGCATCATTAGTGATATTACAAACCGTATTGCGTGCATCTGTCTCGTGAGAACCCTGCAAAACATCTTTTAACTTTAATATGATAAATATTGAACATCGATGACGTCGCTACTACTTAACAGTGGAAAAGAGCATGTGAGGATTTCCAGCTTGCAATTCAATTATTGGAGATGGGATGAATACTGAAATGCATTTTAGCCTCACGACGAAACCAAAATGCTGAGAAGAGAAATTCTTGTTGGAGATGATTTTGGGAGGTTGTTGAAAAAAACAAAACTGTTGCACACAGTTTAAGTGAGGGCCCAAACACCCCCTCTGATAGCACAGTGACTTACTGTATTTTTTTTCTGAGATAAACAGATTGTGTGCATTAAACTGCAGCTGAAACCAAACCACAGCTGGTTTAAACTCCTGCGTCGGTCAGCTGACCTGCAGCATTTTGGTCTCATGTTTGCAGCCTGGATTGTAATTGAATCCCTGAGAATATGAAGCATGTAGACAGTCGACACAATGCCTTGCCGCAGAGCACTAAAGCGAGCAGCTGTTCACACTGTGTTTTAAAGAAGCACACCAACTGTTAGTGTAAACCAAAGTCCATTTACAATTCAACACCACAATGTCCAACTTTGTTTGTGTATATGTAGACTGTCTCTGTTCATAATCTGAACCACTGACTGATGACTGAGGAATTATGTTTTAATTAATGTGATAAATAACGACGGCTTGGCCAAACTCTGGTCCCTGATTCTCCCTGATGAGATTTCTTCCACCTTTTGACTATATAAACAAGGTCAGATTTGGACTCTTTTGGCTGACAGCCGATCCACTGGTCATGTTCAGATTCAGAAAGTTCAGATTCAGCAGCATCGGGCCGTGCGCGAGGAGGATTAGGACGCTGAGGACTTCTTCTCCTTCTGCCGGAGGTGAATCTTCATGTGCCTCCTCCTCTCGTCACTCCGGGCGAACTTCCTCCCGCACTGGTCGCAGGAGAAGGGTTTCTCCCCGGTGTGCGTGCGGATGTGGGTGGTGAGGTGGTCGCTGCGGCTGAAGTTCCTCATGCAGATGCGGCACTGGAATGGTTTGTGGCCCGTGTGGATGCGCAGGTGTCGGCTCAGCTCGTCCGACCGGGAGAACCTGCGGTCGCAGTTCTCCGCCGGGCACGGGTACGGCCTCTGGTGGACCGGCGTCTTGCTCGGCCGGTTCGGGTACTTCCTGGGTCTCAGGATCGGTCGAAGAGGGAGGCTTTGGTGGCTGGGGAAGGCTGCGGCCATCGGACCGTCGGCCGCCGGCGAGGACGCACCGAGCGTAAAGTTCCTGATGGTGTTGAGAGGAGTTAGAGGCGGAGGCACCCTGAGGGAGTCCAGCGGGTACGGGAGGGATTTCCTCTCTGGGAAAGCCGCCTGGATATCTCTTTGGCAGCTCTGCTGGTAGAAGCCTCCGTACTCGGGCATGATAGACAGCAGCGCGGCGCCGTCTACTGTCGATTTAGGCGCAGGGTTGTAGGTCGGAGGCGGGTGGTAGGACACAGAGCAGGTGGACGTCGACAGGTACCCCCCCGCCGACTGGTCCTGGTACATGTCCCCGCTGCAGGAGTAGGAAGGGGCCGGGTGAGGGTGAGGGTGGGGGTGAGGATGAGGATGATGATGGGGGGGCACGTACATGTGGCTGATGTCCGGATGGCCGTGCGCCATGGTACAGTCCCCCGCGTCAAGATCTGGCGATCTTGAACACGACGCAGACACCGGGGCGGCGATGTCAGCGCTGATCACGTTGATGACCTGCCTCGGTGTCCACGGTTCTCCCGCGCCTCTGGAGTCCACCGAGAACTTGCCGGTAAACGCCACTGGGTGCGTGCGTAAAGTTGCCACGTACTGCGCCAAGTCCCCGTAGCAAGGCAGCTCAGGTGTGCTCTTCCCCTCGAACAGAAGGGAACCTAAAAGGTGTAGAAAAAAGTGCACTCGGTTAGAATGCAACAAAACGAGCATGTCATCTCGTGACACGGTTGTCTTCTTACGCGCAACACTTCACCATCATTTGTTTAAACATTTTGGAGCAATTCAAATTAGAATGTTCTGTAACCCAGACCTCCATCCACACCACCATCAGGACAACATGACACAAATTCTTACCGCTTTCATTCTCTTCATGTTCTTCTTCTTCCCCTACAGCCTCTTCTTTAAAAACAATCGACCCCTCCGCGGAGTACACATCTCTAGGAATGCTATCTACAAGACTGCTGAGAGATACAAACACTTCATTCGCTATTTTAGCAGTCATCCTGGAGATCACGCGGTTTAGACTAATTACAGGAAATGTTTTAGTCCATTTTTCCTCTCAAACATTTTGTCTGTTCAGCCCGTCGTCCCCTTGTAAACAGCTCCTGAATGCTGCAGTATGGTTATAAAGGGAATCGCCGGGTGTCCCGTCACGTCATTCACCAAGTATGGACTTGGGTTTGAAAAAAAAGAAAAGAAAGAAAGAAGAAGAGGGAACTCCAGAAATAGGACTGGTGGTGCTCGCCGTGACAAAACGTGGAAACAATTAAAATGACATGTTGAAGTTGAACTAAATAAACCGGGGTGGGAAAAGATGGGGAATCTGAATTTTGGTTGTTTTTATTTGAACATCCATCACAAAAAAAAATAAAAATCATCACGTGCTTCGTGCTGCCCTCAGACACATGTAAAGGAGGAGAAGAAAACCTCCATCATTCGGAATTCCGGTCACTCTCTCTCCATAAAAGGATTCTCCGGTGAGGTGAGAGGATCTGGGTCTGCTTATAAGGCTGGTATCCGGGTAAAACTGTGTGGCTTTGTGTTGTCTTTGTGCCAGCTGAGCCCACACACTGACAGCACAGACCCATTTGTTTTCTCTCTTGCCTTGTCAGGAACAGATTTCTGCTCTGACTGAGTCTTGCTATTGTTGGCCCCGCTGAGATAGATGGGGGTGATTAGTGAGAAGAACAAGAAGCCGGTTGCTCTTCGGTGGCGTGTTTAGTAGTCTGGTTTTAATGATGATGTTAGGCACATATGTGCAGTAGAGAAAAACCTGCAGCTGCAACAGACGACAAATCCATTTCATACACAAGTACTTTCTACAAAAACCCACATTTTAACATCAACAATCTACCTTTGAGGTTAAATTAAGAATTTAAGAATTGCACCGGTCGATTGACGTCTCTGTCCCATGTCATGTCACACACTGCCACATACGTTTGTGTCGCGTTCGCTTTAGAAATGCCCACATTCTTCCTTGTGAAAACCCTATAGCGCTGACATTACCCACAATGCAACTCACAACGCCAGAGATTACGGTGTGTTATGCTAGTGGCTGATGTGGCCTGGAGCCTCTAGCGTGGAGCAGAAGTGAGCATCGCGCTACAGAGCTCTGGTCAGCTCACTTCTTTCTTACTCCACTCCTCAGACCCAGCTGATGCTGACTCGAGTGACATCACTTGAGGACACTCGTGGACTTCACACTGAAGGCTTTATAGTACTATTAACATATGCGGAACTCTCCCAAAACTGGAAACACGTGCTGAGGTGGAACATTTGTGGGGTTCACGAAATCAGATCAGACAAATCCTCAGAGGATAAACCTTTCAGATACGAGCGAGTCGGGATGGAAAAGACTGACTGCTTGTAGATGTTTGCAGTGTAAACAGAACATATTCAAATCTGTTTGATTTGGTGAATAGCTGATTAAAGAGCTGATGAAGCCGAAGCCTTCTGCTGCATCACTGAGCTGCGGAGACGAACGCAGCGAGCAGGAGGACCGCAGCTCCTCCAGCCTTTTGAACGCCCACAGTTACAAAAATGTTGGTGTGTATTGTCGTTGTGTGGCGAGCCGCCCACCCTGTGGCAGATGGGGGTTTGGCCACTCCACGCACACACACACACACACACACACACACACACACACACACACACACACACACACACACACTCGCACACACACACTGCAATGAACAGGCTCAGAAACCAAATACACACACTTAGAAAGCACACACTTTCTCACAGGCACAAACACTCCCACATGCACACGCACACACACAAATACACAGTTTCAACTGCTCTCAATGTAACTCTCTCTCACACACACACACACACACACACACACACACACACACACACACAAATACATGCTTTCATTTGTCCTGTAACAAATATACACACCAACACACACACACTTTCTCTGTCAAAATCTGATGAACAAACACACACAAACCCACCCACACACACACAATCTTTCTCTTTCCGCGCACACACACACACACACACACACACACACACACTGCTCCATTGGGACGGTGCCCTGCTTCCACCCTTCGCCCACGCTCCTCCGGGCCGCCGAGGCTCTGGGGGGTTTTTGGTTTTGTGTTTGGTGGCTCGGGGTGTCAGCCGGGGGTCCGGCGGCTCGGCAGACCCCACCACGCCGATTAATCATCTGTCATCTGCAGTTTTTGTTAATATGGATCTTTGTCTTCGTCCTCAAACGACGCTTGGGTCGGGCCGGCCGGCCGGCCTGCTTCCCGCCTGCCGTCCCCCCTTTTCCATTTTTGCAACCGAAAAACAACAAAACCAACCGAATTGCCTCTTTCTGCGGCTTTTTTTCTCCAAGTCGAAGGTTTCATGCCGTCATCTGCTTCTCGAAGGAAATGTCTGACCTTGGAGACCTCATATTGACACCTGACTTTTGTAGCATCAAAGATAGCGGAGCAGAAACAAAACCTTCCTCATGAGGAAATTTGATGATTTGTCCCTCAACTTTGACACAATCCTGGAAGTTTTCATAATTTGTCTAATGCTAACTGCTGCTAGCTGCTTCGTGCAGTAATGCACAATGTAATGCACGTCTTGAGACTCAATAAAAACATTTTTGTAACATCAAGCCTACTTAGAGTTATCAAATCCTTTCCTTCGGTCTTCGACTAATTTTTGTTGCCTTTATTTTAAACAGTTTGTTCATTTATTATGTCAAAAGGTTCCAGAAATGTAAGTTCTAGATGTTTCAAACCTGAACAAATATCAATTTCATCACTTCTTCTTTGCTGCATGCAGCAACCCAGTTTCTCCAAATGGATCAATATAGTTTCATCCTTATTTTCCCTTTTATAGACTTTTATTTTTGTATTTTTAATAGACGAGCGAAAAGTAGTTATCTATAGTTTGGATGCACAAAGTACATGAAATACTTCTCTGAAAAACAAATCCCTGTTCTCTAAAACATGACCCCGTCACGTTGACCTTTTTGTCAACAAAAGACGCTCACACTTTACACAAACATCATCTGAATGTTCTGCTACCGTTGGTGTCAGGATAAAGGCGTTCTGCTTGTTAAATGGTGGATGACTCAGGACAAAACTTCTCCTGGTTCATCCTGCAGCACAAGTCGGAGTTAAAGTCAATAGTCAGATGATGCAATACTACGAGCAAATATTTGTTAAATGATCCACCGAGGCCTGAAAGTACCTGATAATCTTTCGTGAAATTACGTCGCGTTCAACCCGTAAAGTACCTGATAATCATTACGTTGCGTGTTTCGTTTGGGGAGAGGAAACTCTCGGGCCGGTTTGTCCGTTTGGATAACACACAAAGCACCGTGAATCCCTCTGATGCGCTCCTGTTTCTCATACTGGGGTGAAATAACTTGATCAACCTGCACATGATTCAGGGTTGTAGAGGTTTTGCCGATGAACCCTCTAAACCAAGCCGTCAATAGAAGCATTGCATATTCATGGGAAACGTATTGACTGCTGAGTGTCGGATAATAGACACGCACGTCAATGGACGTGGAGCTGCAGTGAATGGCTTGAACACCATCTCTGGGACCCAGAATATGTCTCCAGTTACTCTCGGAGCTCGTCGGCCGATATCAAACGAGGATAATTAGCTTTGTGAAGGTTTCAAATCAATTTTGTTGTTCGTGAAGCCAAAGAAACGACAGACGAAGTACGTCCTGCTGTGTTGAGCCAGAGCATTTAAAACTGACTGGTTGGGCCTCGTCCAACAAAATACAATTTAAACACTTTAACTATATTCATTGTCAGGTTGTGGAAGCAAAGAATTTAACAAAACTAGTGTAGCTTCACCACAGTCTTTTTTTGCACAAAGTGGAAAACTGATATATAGAGAATTATGCTCTCACAATAATCTCAGATATAAGATTTAACCAGAAGATTTCAATTCAAATGCATTTAATTTGCATATATTGCAATTTCATATAACTATATTTACTAATCCACACAAAATCCATCTCCAAATCAAGTTGTTCAACCCACAATCAAATCAGGGATACAACTAACCATTATTTTCATTGTGTCCGTGATTTTTTTACTCGATGAATCAATAAATGTTTTCTAAATTAGAAAGTAGAAAATCCACATCCAGAGCCTGAGCCAAAGATAATAGTTTACGACCACAGAAAAAACAAATCCTCACATTTAAGAAGCTGGAACTGGAGGATGTTTGTTTCCGGAAAATTGACCGAAATGATTCAACCACCAAAAACAGCGGCAAAATTTCCTGAGGACCAACTCATCGATGAATCGACTAATCGTTTTGGCTCCCCAGTAAATGAAATGTCCACAATTTGCAATTAAAAGTGGCATCTAATCTCACGAAATGATGAAAGGAACCCAAAGTTTAGGCCTTTTGTTGACTCCTGGCATCGAGCTTCAATCTATTCCCCTCAGAAAACACACGATAGAAGCAGCAGATTCAACAAAGCTTAGAGGAAAACCTTTTACAAATACCATTGACTACCACTAAATATTTGCATTATCCCTCTTCTGAAATACTACTTACATGTTTATCTTATAGAAAGCTAAAGACTGAAAATTGTGAACGTTGATTGCATTTGACTTTTCTGTTTTCCAGGTGTTTGAGCAGTTATTTAAACGTGTTTAGATCTTTTTTATCTTCATCTTCATCACACACAAACACACAAATCCTCTCATACCAAATGATGCAAACACAAAAAAGAAATAATCAGATGGTAAAGTTGAGCATCAGGAGACACAGAGCGACCAATATGAACAGAATTCAAACCCTGAAAAAGAAGTGATGTTTCACTCGTTTCTTTCTTTTCCATCTTTTTGATGCCGCTCGATGTGATTGGTACAATGAATTTCATTTCATGAAGCTACTTATCATCAAGAAGGTCCAAGTAAAGCTAGTTGGTCTCCCTCCACTATCGCCCAGCTCATGTGACAAAAGAGCAAACTCACTTTGAAACCCGCAGTGAAGATAAATCCTCCTTGTCCTGCGCTCCAGCGGGCCTCCTCCTCGCTCTCCAGAGAGACGGAGGGATGGGTGGAGAAAGAGAAGGACAACGTGAGGGGGAGACGACGGAGAGGGGATCGGAGAGACGCTCCTCGGGATGAATGAAGCCCGGCGTTTGTCGCTCGGTTCACAAAGTTACCCGCTCTGGATTTCTGGCTCGCCCCCGGAAAGGGTCATCATCACCCGGGGTCTGAGTGGGCTGCCAATGACAAAAAGATAGAGAGAGAGAGAGAGAGAGAGAGAGAGAGAGTGGGGGGGAGACACAATACTATTGTTCCCACCTCACTTTGCTTCCACCCTCGCAGTTAAAATTGTTATGGTAATGAAGTGGATTTTTTGCTGGACAGCAGATTGTAACAGAGAGATGTTTCTTTGACTGGAAGTGGAGGCCGGAGGTGTTCGAGGAGCTGCTGCTGCTGCTGCTGCTGCTGCTGCTGCTGCTGCTGCTGCTGCTGCTCTGGACACGACGATGAAGATGATGAAGATGATGATGATGATGATGTGTAGAAACACTCTAAATACTAGAAGCAGCGGTGGAAGAAGGATTGAGATCCTTTACTTTAGTAAAAGTACTAATACCACACTCTGGAAACTTCTCCACTACAGGTGAAAGTCCTGCATTCAAGTAAAAGTTGGAAAGTATTATTAGCAAAATGTACTTTAAGTACTTACTACTTGCATTTTACTGCTGTAGAGGTTCTTTCTTCATTCATATACTGTTTCAGAGTTTATTCTACAGTAACGCATCATATTGTACAAGAGCACGCGGCGTCGCTGTCCTGTGAGAACCACGCATCTCTGAAGAGCTCAGAGAAACAGACGTCTTCAGCTTTGTGACGAGGCTTTTTTTTTTTTAAAAACGGATTATTTAGCTTAAGGAGAACACATAAAGGAACACTTCATCCTTTCAGTTTGCACACATTCAAAATCAACACGCCTGGAGATACGGACAGATTCACCGGACAGGAAGGTGAAACTGGAATCTGAAAAGTAAACCAAATCTGTCAGACAAATGTAGTGGAGTAAAAAGTACAATACTCTGAGATGTATAGTAGAGGTAAAAGTAGCATAGAATACTCAAGCAAAGTATAAATACCTTGAATTTGTGCTTAAGTACAATACTTGAGAAAATGTACTTTTACTACTGCCGTTGTTAAAGTTAAAGGTATATTCCAAAGGACACTGAATCATAATCAAAGCATAATTGTGGGGTTTATAGCCAACAATAAACATCTCATTTGACTTTGTTTTTTGCCTCCTACACTGTGCGCTGTGTATGACTGGTTGTTGTTGTACTATCTCAAGTATTTGTGCTTCTTGGTTTGAGGAACATATCATGTGTTGTGTCTGCTGAGCTGCTGCAGCTCACTTAACAAGTATTGTGGTGGGTTTATCTGTAGGGTTTATATTGTATATTAACTAGGATAATAATTTGCTGTCACTTTAGCAAAACGCTGAACTTCCTTCTGGTTGAAATTGTACAATTTAGTCGTCAAGTTTCCATCCAAATCTACAAACTTTAACCAAATTTCCGGAAAATCTGCAAAATAAATGTGGATGAACGTTTGTCTCCATCCAGTCCTGTTGTGTGAATATTAGTTAATTGGTTGATGATAAACAAGAAGAGGATGCAACGAGATGAGGTCAGTAAAAGAGCTCCAGTCATCAAACGATGGAAAGATAAAAACATGATGTTCATCATGTTTGTTTCATGTATTCATGTGAGGAAGGTTAAAGTCTCCTCATCAGATCTGATGGTTTCAGCTCTTCATGCTTCATGTTCGTCATCATTTATTCACTAAGTCTGTTTCCACTTTGTTTTTATCGATACACCAACTTTTACACCTCAAACCAGAGGAAAAAGATTTGTTTGTGATATTAAACAACAAAAAAGAGCAAATTATTTGGTTTTCATTTCATGTGTGTCTTTGAATCCATACATGCATAAATATAGGTGTGTGTGTGTGTGTGTGTGTGTGTGTGTGTGTGTGTGTGTGTGTGTGTGTTAAAGGAGTTGCCAGAGCAAAGAGGGCAACCCCCTCGTCCTCCTCGGGGGCCTGAGTGGGCGGACGGTCCTCGGCAGATGGATTGCTGCTCACCACTGGTCACTTCATAACCCTGAAGCAGATTAATAATATGAATATATAATGTTTGGTTTATTTCTTTAAATCGGTTGTATTTGATCAGGTTGAAATAATAATATAATATTATTATATATTCCTGAAATGTCTCTTTGTGTGTTCATTTGTACAATGTTGGTTCCTTTGTGTGTTCCGGTGACTTTATGAATATCAAATACAAAAAAACAGTTCTTTATTTCATTGAAAATGCCCTTGCTTCTCTCCTGGATAATATTCTCACAGTCTGTCTGAATGCCAATAACATTGGCTTTGATAAGAAGTCGTAAAAGTAACATGTATTTATTCATAGGCCTACTTTACATCTATTCTTTCCATGCTACCGTCTACTTTACTTTACTTACTTTACGATTTTTGCATTAAAAACACATGGAGAGTTTATGAAACATGATGTTTTGTTATAAATTAAACCAACAGTTCACAAGTCAATCTCTCACTGAGTTTGGTACCCCAAGACTAATACAAGTATAGCTGAACCGATTTAAGCAATAAAACATTTCAGCTTCACAAATGTGAAGGATGGAGAAAATAATCAGCAGAATAATTAAATTAATCATAAGTTAATAGTTCGAAGAGTAAAATCCTGCTTTTACATTATAAGGTGTGTATATATACATATATATATATATATACATATATATATATATATATATATGTATATACGTATATATATATATATATATATATATATATATATATATATATATATATATATATATATATATATATATATATATATATATACGTAGGGGACATTTCTATACTTTTAATACTATAAATAGTCTACATTTTTTTACTTTTTACAGTGTGGTATTAGCATAGCATGTATATTACTCAGTGTAAGCCTACTTTTACTTCAGTAAAGCGTCTGTGCACTTCTCCCACCACTCTTTACAATGTCGCCACCTAGTGGAAATATTCTGAACTTTATACTAACCTCCCGTGATGCCCCGCGCCGAAGCCGTCACATGGGTCCTGTTGGCTAATGGCGGCGTTTGTTTGGCCGTTACTCTCCTTCCATTGGCTCAGCAAAAATTTAAAAGTACAGTTTGAAATGTTGCTTGTCGGAGGTTTTTAAGAGCGCCAGAAAGGTCGTCTGTGGACACAGACTGTTGTCGGAGGAGGCAGAAAACGCTAAATATATAATTTATGAAATAATTTTAGCGGTGGAAACAATAAGCGGACTTTACGTAAAGGGAGAGCGGAACGACACGTGCACGACCTCATTCGGTGAGTTAACGTTCCTTTTGGAGTAACGCCAGTTTTAAACTTTAAGCTAACTAACGCTATCTAACATGCTAACATTCCACTTGTTAGCCGACAGCGTTTCTCTCGTCACTTTAAATGTTCAACGACGACCAACCGTCTGTGCTGTTTGCTTTGTTTTATGCGTTACTTTAAAGTGTGTGACTGTGCTTTCAGACTGATCTTTCTGCGGAGGAGAACGTCTCTCTGCAGCCATGGCGTCACACAACCTGAGCGGGTTGAAACGGGACGAGAAGGGGAGAAACATCCAAGTGGTGGTCAGATGCAGGTATGGACAGAAAAACCCAGAGGAAGACCTTCTTCTTCTTCTTCTTCTTCTTCTTCTTCTTCTTCTTCTTCTTCTTCTTCTTTGGTGTTTAACGTTGCATCCTTTTTGTTGCATTACTGCCAAGAGGAAGACCTTTCAGATCTTCTACTAAAGTGAAAGGAGCAACACTGCAGTGTGGAAACGTTACCATTTAAAAGTCCTGCATTCAAAATGTGACTCAAGTATCAGCAACAAAATGTTTATTAGAGTTTTTGAGGATTCTGTGAATACTTACAGAACATCTGTATTTATTACTAAACATCCTTATTTATGGGTTCATGAAAAAACAGGATTTGTCTCTTTCATTAAAAACAACTGTGTGATGATGATGATGATGATGATGAGGCATAAAGGATGGCTTCATTACTCCATTCTTTAAGGAAAGAATAAAGCTTTAAATTAAGATTTTTAAATGATGTTTAACCGCTTTAAAATGGTAAAAGGTTGAACAGCCAGCCAGATGTTAACAGTGTGGCGTAAAATAACGACGCTTCCTCTCCTCCATAGAATCTCAACTCTTATTTGCGATCCATTTCCAGCATGTTTTTAAATGAATATCAACGGACAAATAGATCATTTATTGTCGTCCATTGAAGGAACATTTGTTCCCCACAGCCTGCACACGCATACGAGCAATTCATGATAAAAACATAGCCACAAGGAACATAATACAGTCACACACAAAAAAAAAAAAAAACATGAGTCCATTTTTACACATCACAGATCTGTAGCCGGATGATGGGAGTGAAGGGGGCGACTGGGGTTGCGTTCCGTGGGTCTGCTCTGCCTGTGATGGAGGTGTCGATACGGGCCGAAAGGTTGGGCGTAGAGAGACCAATGATTTTATAGAGAGAGAGAGAGAGAGAGGGAGAGAGAGAGAGATATGGTGAATGTGGAGCAGTGGAGGAGGATGAGCTCTATGATTCTCCTGTACAGGAGGAGGAGGAGGAGCAGCAGAAAGTGTGACTGAGAGGGCCTTGAGGCAGCATCTGTGGATCTCAGTAGTGTGATGATCAAACAGTTTATCGTCACGGGTGCTTCCAAAATTTGTGGCTGTAGGAGATACTCGGCTTGCTTGAAAGAGGGCAAGATCACCATCCAGTCTGCATCTCTTAAAGTCTTCCATAATTAGCAGGTTTTCTTGTATGTTGTTTCTGTATTGCTTGTTGTCGTTGTTTGTGGCTGTGGTCGGGACGTTAGCCGAATGACGGCGTCACTAAACTCTTATTCGTAGTAGCTGTGACGTCATGCAAGAGAAGTCACGTCCGCCGTTTTTTTCCAGGCCTTTCAACACGATGGAGCGCAAGTCGTCCTACGGGGTCATGGACTGCGATCCGAGCAGGAAGGAGGTGAGCGTGAAGACGGGAGGGGTGAACGACAAGGCGTCACGAAAGACCTACACGTTTGACATGGTGAGTGGATGCGGACGCGTCGTCTTTACACACTGTGTCCAGCAGGGAGTCCTAAAGACGTAACGATCAGAATCGAGGCACATTTTAACGGATCTGTATCGGCAGAACGGAAGTGATTCTTCCTCTACTGGACCCGACTGTGTCTTGTCAACCTACGCCTGAAAATAAATTGAAAAATGTAGATTTGTCTGTTGTGGTTAAAGTGCTTCCTGCAAGCCTGTCTGTTCTTTTTGCCAAAAATCATTTGTGAGTGTTTGTAGTTCCAACAGAGTGACGCATCTTCTCTCTAGTGGATCGCGACACGTTCTCCCAATCTTTTATTCATATCATATCAATAATTTAAGCTCATGAAATTCATATTTTTTTTAACCAGGACTTCGGGATTTAGATCAAGCAGTTTGTGAAGAACAAGTTGTGTCGGATGTGGAAGCTACAGCTGTAGCAGATGCATGTTTAATCAACATTAAACCAGTTGACAGCATGGCCCCTCTGTCACACCGTGAATAATGTAAAGGAACTTATTTCAGAAGATTTTTTTGAATATGATATTTTCTTTCAACAGGTATTTGGTCAAGCTGCCAAGCAGATTGAAGTGTACAGGAGCGTTGTTTGTCCCATTCTGGATGAAGTCATCATGGGATACAACTGCACTGTGTTTGCGTGAGTTTTAACGCTTTTAGTAAAATCTTCGTTCCCGTTAGCCGTGTTCTGAACTGTACTCTAAAATAAATAATGCGTTGAATTCCAGTTTTTATTAACATGAAATAAAAACCTGTTAATGTTCAGCTACGGTCAGACTGGAACAGGAAAGACGTTCACCATGGAGGGAGAGAGGAGTCCAGACGAGGAGTTCACCTGGGAGGAGGTGAGAGCCGTGAATCTCTGCTGCCTCATCAGATACGGCGACATAAAATCGGAGCGTAACGGAGCTTTAAAGAGCAGGAAACTGAGCTCACTAACTGTTTTGGGTTTTTAGGACCCTCTGGCCGGTATCATCCCCAGAACGCTGCACCAGATTTTTGAGAAGCTCTCTGAGAACGGCACCGAGTTCTCCGTCAAAGTGTCTCTGCTGGAGATCTACAACGAGGAGCTGTTCGACCTGCTCAGCCCCAGCGAGGACGTCACCGAGCGGCTGCAGCTGTTCGACGACCCTCGTAACAAGGTAACTGGTGCCGAGCGCCTGCTGTTGTGACGGCGACGCTGTTCGCGCGCTGAGCTCTGTTCTGACGGCGGCGTTGTGTGTTGCAGCGCGGCGTGGTGGTGAAGGGCCTGGAGGAGATCACGGTTCACAACAAAGATGAAGTTTATCAGATCCTGGAGAGAGGATCGGCCAAGAGGAGGACGGCCTCCACGCTCATGAACGCCTACTCCAGGTACTCGCCGAGACTGAACTGCGTTTCACGCTTCCAGATGAGTTCCGTAGAACCAGCTGCGACCAATATTTACCCGATCTGTTCACCGTTTCCCTGTTGTGCCTCTGCAGCCGATCCCACTCCGTGTTCTCGGTCACCATTCACATGAAGGAGATCACCATGGATGGAGAGGAGCTGGTGAAGATCGGCAAACTCAACCTGGTAAAAATCCTTCGTGTTCACTAGGAGAGGCTTTAAGCATGAAGTAATTCATGTACTGGTGATGCTTTTCTATTGGCTAATACATAAGATATACTTCTAACAGTACTAGGCTGCACAGAGGTATTTATAAGATGTGTATATATAATTATTAAGATGCGAGTAAAGTATATGTCGGTATATTTAAACACAACCGTCCCGTCTCCTCCCTCTCCAGGTGGATCTCGCCGGCAGCGAGAACATCGGGCGCTCCGGCGCGGTGGACAAGCGAGCTCGCGAGGCGGGAAACATCAACCAGTCTCTGCTGACGCTCGGCCGGGTGATCACCGCTCTGGTGGAGAAACGGCCTCACGTCCCGTACAGGTAGAGCCGCGAATTCGGCCGTGAAATCAAATCCGAAAATGACCGAGCATCGTTTTTGTATTCAGGCTTTTTGGGAAATGCGCTCTACCAGCAACTCCAAAGTTCACCAATCAAGATGTTGTATCTATTTTTGTGATTTAATCTAAAGTGTTGAAATGAAAAGATGTGGTTTCTGGCTCCCTGCTAAGAAACAGTCCCACACGTAATCCTCCACAAATTGTCCTACATTTTGATTTTAGTTTCTTTCGCTTCCTTTTGTTCTCTGTATTTCTTCTCTTTTTAAAGAGGAGTCGTATATCTGAACTAAAAATCACACTTTGAGGTGTTTCTGCTATTTAGCCTACCTTTCATTGACATAAATAGGGTGGGCAAAATAATAGAAACACCTGTCAGTATAATGCAAAACAATTCAACAGACTTCACCCTCCAAAAAAAAAAAAAGCATAAATTTGAATCCGCACCTCTCCAAAAACGTCTCGACGCCTGAACCGCATACCGATCTCCAAGAGGAATTTGTTGCGGGACTCTTTATTATTAGACTTCACTAGTTTCAAGGAGTTAAAACGTATAAACTCTAGCTCCAATTACTGGATGGATAAACAATGTGCTCTCTTCCAACAGAGAGTCTAAGCTCACCAGAATCCTGCAGGACTCTCTGGGAGGACGAACAAAAACCTCCATCATCGCCACCGTGTCTCCTTCCTCCAGCAACCTGGAGGTTTGTTCTGCTGTCTCTGTGAATATGTGCTTATGAGATATTACTTCTGTATTTTTGTAACTCTTATTTCAGAGCTCAGGTACACTTTGCGTTCTCGTGACGATGCAATGTACTTCCGGTCTGTGCAGGAGACTCTGAGCACGCTGGAGTACGCCAGCAGAGCCAAGAACATCATGAACAAGCCTGAGGTCAACCAGAAACTCACCAAGAGGACGCTCATTAAGGTACTCATGAGTTCGGTCTCTGGCTTAAGAGGGAAAGGACGAATGACGTGCCGCACATCAGGAGATGTTTCTCCTTTCACCGTCTTTTAAAGAAAACTCTCTGTCCACTCAGGAATACACGGAGGAGATCGAGCGTCTGAAGCGGGACCTGGCCGCCACTCGAGACAAGAACGGAGTTTATCTGTCTGCAGAGAACTACGAGTAGGTCGCGTGAACGCCACACGGGGATCTATGTTTCACTGGGCACCTTTTAACTAAGATGATGTATTTCTAGTTTATATTTTGTGGAGCAAAAAAAAAAAACAAGAAAATTTCAGAGCTTGAGAGTAAAAAGCTTAATGATGCTATTTGAAGATGCCCACCACGGTCTTCAAAGAGTTAAACCAACCAGAGAATTCTTCTGATCTTTGCTTGAGAAATTACTTTTCAACACAGAAGGTGGGAAACATAAAAGTATGTTCATTCAGAACACTAGGTTTAATACCATGTAGATTTAGAGGTGTAGGTTGTGTTCTGCTGTAGCAGATGTGAACTGACTGTGTGTGTGTGTGTGTGTGTGTGTGTGTGTGTGTGTGTGTGTGTGTGTGTGTGTGTGTGTGTGTGTGTGTGTGTGTGTGTGTGTGTGTGTGTGTGTGTGTGTGTGTGTGTGTGTTTCAGGAGCATGATGGGTCAGATCACCTCTCATGAGGTGCACACGGTCGAGTACAGCGACAGGATTGCCGCCATGGAGGACGAGATCAAGAAGGTACGCGAGCCTCAGATTCAGTTCACTCCATTAATCAACGAAACGGAAACTATTTTGAGAATCGATTAATCCTTTCAGTCGTTCTTCTGAATTATGTAAAAAGTTCTCTAGTTCTAGCTTCTAAAATGTGTCTGCTTCTTCTTATACGACAGTAAATTGAATATAAAGCGAGATTTTCTTTTTTTTTAACGATATATATACAATAATACGTCGTGGTTTCTACCTTCACGGCCCGTCACTCACTCTCTGTCCTCTCTTTAGGTCACGGAGCTGTTTGTGGACAGTAAAACCCGACTGGAGCAGTGCGCTGTGGTGCTGGATGAGAAGCAGCAGAGGTGAGGGGGGGGTCATCATTTCACCTAAACCCTTTTGAAGCGAGACTGCAGGAGTTTAAAGCACAGTAAAGTTGCACTCTTTAAAGTGTGTGTGTGTGTGTGTGTGTGTGTGTGTGTGTGTGTGTGTGTGTGTGTGTGTGTGTGTGTGTGTGTGTGTGTGTGTGTGTGTGTGTGTGTGTGTGTGTGTGTGTGTGTGTGTGTGTGTGTGTGTGTGTTTTTTTCAGGTTGGAGGAGACGAGCAGAGCCCTGCAGCATACCAAAGATAAGCTGAGTCAGGAGGAGTTTGTCTCCACGGAGCTCACGTCCGTCCAGGAGTCTCTCTATGACACGGCAGGACAGGTACAGACAAGTTCAGTGTGTGCTGACATTTCATTAACTATATTTAGATGTTGGGTGGTTAATCTAGGTTGTTTTTTTTCTCCCCTCTTCCTTCTCCTTTTCTGTTCCTTTTTTTCTCTTTGTGTACTTTCCATACTATTAATGATTTTCATCTTGTAATGTAGGTAACTTCCTCTCTTAGCTGGTTTTGACTAAACTTCCTTTTTTTCGGAAAAGATTCTGATTGCGGTTGGCTGTAACAAAACAAAAATCAAACATTTATTAGTCAGTGTGATCTGAATACATTCATCATATTATTGTTGTTAATAGCTAGGCCTCTCAGAGGCGTGCTCTGAGTATTATTGAACATTTTCCTGTGTTGTGTGTCGTCCTCCAGCTGCTCAGTACGGTGGATGCCAGCACCGGTGACGTGTCGGGTCTCCACGACAAGCTGGACAGGAAGAAAAAGGTCACGCAGTCGCTGTCGAGTGAAAACAATGCATTTCAATTGTTTTGTGTATCTCATATCAACAAAAAACAAATAATGGCGTGACAAAATTCCTCTACTTAGCAACACAAAACCATGTATTTTTGCCATGAGGCTGAAAACGGCATCCTTAAGTAAAGCTTACACCACTTTCAAAGCCGACAGATGGCTGCACACCACTGCTTCACAACTTCCTGTCTCGCAATCGAGAGTCTTGAAGTTTTTCACATGTTGGACAGAAGAGATTTAATCATTCTGGGCTCTCAGGGGACCCGTGGTAAAGTTACACCGAGGGTCTGATGTGATGTGTTTAAGGACCCCTGTGCTTAGTACTGTAGTATACCTGCAAAGTCTGACATTTAAGTGAATGGAGGTGAAACAAAGGATTGTTTTCATAAATAATGAAGCTGTTATTTCTACGATTTGACTTTTCTTTTAGTATTAAAAAATGCCAGAAGAGTCCAAACAGTCCAAAACTCAAAGATATTGAATTTTTTTTTAATCCATTTTTTTTTTTTTTTTACAATTTGAGAAACTTTTATGGACATACATTTATCTGACAAAGCAACAAATTTCTTGAAAAAAATAACTAAATATAAAATGCACAACTATGATCTTTAGTTGACAGATCGGCACCTTTCGGACTTTGACGTCGGTTTCACGAAGACTAATGAACCAAACTTGATTTTGAAATTGCAGGTGGAGCAGCACAACAGTGAGATCCAGCAGAGCTTCTCTCGGCGGATGGAGGGAGCGCTCGGCAGCATGCAGCGCTGCGTTCAGCAGCACGGAGCCCAACACCGCAGCATGCTGAGCAGCTACTCGCAGGCCGTCGGTGAGACCAGAGAGCTGCTCGGGAGTTATCACCAGGGTGGTGGCGCTAGAGCAACAATTGGGTCATTCGAATCTAAATTGTTCATCCTCTGAGGAGCAGGAATGTGCTCAAAAAACGTCATTGCAGTGATACATATTTAGTGTCTTAAAGGAGGGAATACTCTGTGTCATTTCAGACAAAAATGTATGTTTTTGACAGAGGGACTGATGTCTCTGCTTCTCTGTACAGACGGAGTGCTCGTGATGAACGAGGCGGCGCTGAAGGGAGCGCTGACCGCCGTGGAGTCCTTCGTGGGCGGAGTCGGCCAGCTGGTGGCCGAGGGCGTGACTCGCTGTCAGGACAGAGTGCAGCAACAGGAGGCGCTGTGTTTACAGGACAAGGAGATGCTGCTGCAGCTGCTGGTGAGGACAAGGACGACCTCCACAGTTAGAATAGATGAGATGAGGGGTTTTAAATAACCCCAGTTCAGTTTTCCCCTCATACTTTTATCCTTATCCGGGTGGATAATCCTTTTAAACGGCACTTGGATCATTGTGGGGCACGTGAATCCTATTTGACAGCTTTCTTTAATGTCTTTGTGTGCAGGACGAGCATCAGCAGGACATGGAGGAGGTGCTGGTGGCTCGGACTCTGATGGGTCTGTCGGCTGTGAAGGAGCTCAACGACACTCTGAGAGCCACCGTGGAGACGCAGCGAGCTCTGGCCGACAAGGTGAGTTCATGATCTTTTAATTCTAGAAATGCAATCGATGAAAGAAATCGTCCTTTCTGTCGCCTGTGCTAAGCCTCCTTATCATCGTCTCTCCCCCTCTCAGGTGGAGGCGATGAAGGACGTGGGTGTGTTCTTCAGCGGCTTGGTTCGGGAGCTGGCCGGGCTGCGGGAGGAAGCCGTGCAGAGCCTGAGCTCGCTGCAGGCCGAACATGACAAGCTGGAGGACGACATCAGACAGGCGCAGGACAGACACCAGGCGGTAAGAGCCGGTCTGCGAGACGCGATGCAGATTCTTCCTGCAGCCACTGACCCGCTTCAGTTTCACTCAGCCTGTTAAATTCATAAGTGCATGTTTGTCTCTCGTGTTCAGCCCCCAAGACATTTACAAAGTATGTTTGATTCCCCTATCTGTCATTTGATGTATGCAAACCAGAGTCATAACAGATTTTTTTTAGCTCTATTTTCACATTTCCTTGTCTATAAATATTGTAAGTTTCTGAAACTAACATCATTCTGGTGCTTCCTGCTGTCAGGGTCTGAAGCAGACCATGCAGTTCCTGCAGGACCAGCTCAACCTGCTGTCCCTGGAGGCCCAGAAGGACTACACGGATCTGCGCTCTGCCACCAAAGCTCTGCAGAAACCTCTACAGATCCTCCAGGAGAACATCAGCAGGTGAGTCGCGGACACACGACCGCACGGGAAGGTTTTCCTCGCCAAAGTCAAATTGGGGGTAAATCCTCAGCCTCTAGAGTTGTGCCTTTTTTATCCACTTCTTTCACGTTGCGTCTCCCTGTGTGCAGCGGTTGCAGTACGGTCGAGCGTCAGGCCTCGGCCCAAGCCGACGTCCTCTCCTCCGCCTCCTCCTCGCTCGCCTCCTCTCTGCGTCTGAACGCCGACGAAAGCCGGCAGGCGCTGGAGGAGATGACGGGCTGCTGCTCACACCTCCACAGCTCTGTGTCCGGTACGTCATTCCTCTAGTTGTCGTTTAAACCCCGCCTACAGCACGTTCGGTGTGCGTCATTGCTGATGCTGACTATTTGTGACCGCAGGTCTGGTCCAGCGTGATCTCCAGTGGAGCTCCAGAGTCAGGGAGCACGCGGAGACTCAAGCCCAGGAACACCTCTCCATACTGGGGAAGATTTCCACTGAAGCTCAGACCCTCCATCAGGTAAAAATGGCCTCTGACCGCTGCGTGTGGGTGTATTTTTAGTTTCACAAAGCAATACTCTCATGGTTTATATCTTGTTCCACAAAACATCCTTTTGATAAGAACCTAGTGAAGGTAAATTCTGCAGGTAATGCTGTACCTGTGGGTCTCAAATTCTACTGACGTTTGAGGTTTCACTGCATCACACCAAACGCTTCACCTTGCAGGTAAAGCTGGTCCTAACCTGCCCATAATGCTTCATCTTTACTGCAGAGCGTCGAGATGCGCTGCGCCCAACAGCTCCGGACAACGGAGGAGGAGCTGTCCGGTCGGCAGGAGGAGGTGAAGCGGTCTCTGATGGCCGTGCAGAACCAGACCTCCCTGGACCGGACTGTGCTGGACCAGCAGCAGGCCGAGCTCCGGGACAACGTGGAGACGAGCCAACGGCTGGTCCACGGCTTCCTGCAGGAAGAGCTGCAGCAGGACGTTCCCACCGGTAAATGATTCAACCCGAGTGTCCAAAAATGTGTCTTTTTTTTTTTTCTTCTTTTTTTTTTTTGGAGCGAACACGCCAAGTCATTTAACCTGTCCAGCGTATAAACCAGTTCTGCTGTTGCCTTCAGGTGCGACCCCTCAGCGGCGGGACTTTGTGTATCCCAAGCGGCTGGAGAAGCTGCGGAGCCGCGGCGAGCTGCTGGACAGCCTGAGGAGGCAGCAGGAGGAGCTGAAGGCCGCCGTAGAGGAGGAGGAGGCGGAGGAGGAAGAGGAGGAGGACAAAAACAGCCAGGTTGATCACGTACGTTCACTCTTTTTGCTTTGTTGTTGTTGTTGAACGTAGGATGGTTCATCCAGTAATAATGTTCACCTAACCTTATTTATTAATAATAGGTTGTTTATTCATTGAATTCAGTTTCGGTAATATTGTTTTTCACTCATTTCTTCATACACTTTGACATTGTTGGTTTAGTCCCCGTTTCCACTTTCATTTATTCACACATTTTTCAGCATTTCATCCACTCAGTATGGTGATGGCTTTGTTTGTTTGTTGTCAAGTATTTGTTGAGCTGAACTCCCCAAGTAGGCCGCATTTGGAAAAAAAAAACGAGTTCATTTCTGCTCCATGTTTACCTTTCTCCTCTTGTCTCGTCGTGTCTAGGACTCTCTGGAGGACGAGCTGAGTACCTGTAATGAAAGCTTGGCCACAGAGCCGTCCTTCATCGACGAGAACCTCGTCTTCAACGAGAGCAAACGCGTTCCCTTCTTCAAGGTGACCAGCAAAAATACACGCTGTTGAAGAATGTCTGAAAGTTTGAAATAGCGAGGGCTCATCATTTGAGGTTCCACAGGAAACGCTCGTCCAACTTTCACATTTTTACTGAGTATTGCTCACAATATATCTGTGTTCCTGTGATTTCTCTTTCCCAGCAAAAGAAGGGCGGTAAGAAGGAAGCAAAGATCCCCGCCAGGCAGAAAGCGTCAGAAAACGAAGCGTCAACGCCACAGAAATCCAGACTACCGCTCCGCTCTCAGAACTAAAAGAGTTTAAATGTGTTCCTCTCAAACGATGGTATTACTGTCCAACTCTTACTTGTGTTTTTTAACTTGTTTCGTCTTCTAAATGTTAGGATGCTGTGTAATGAATGTGTCTTTGTTTTTAGTAGTGTATGTCTCAACGTCTTCAAGTTACTTGTAAAATTAAAGAGATTTATACTTGTTTCATACTTTTGTGAATGAATGATTGATTCCAGTAGATACAATTTGAACTCTGATATACACTTTAGTTATTCTGAGAGTTGAACAGGATTTAATCATGTTTGTCCAAATTGAGGAACTAAGATATGGTGAAATGTTTTGTTTTTTTTTTTAAGAGAAGCAAGAGAATCTGTCCCAATATGCACAGTTACTGATCTACCGTCTAAGATTTACAAGCGGTCAAGTAACATAGTTCCACTATTATAAGCTTAGACTGGGCGGAGGGTTTTCTCAGAACCCATAAGGAAACTTTAGCAAACTTCATCAGTGATGGTGATGTGACCAACACCAGAGCCATATAAAGAGCGAGTCACGTCAATGGAAGTTTCCAAATGCTGACACATAGTTCCAGGAAGTATTTGATCGTAATTTAGATGCGAAGATCTTGATAGAACTTGTTACAAACGGAGACAGAACTGCGATTTTTGCTTATAACTAGTCAATACATGCCTGCTGTGTTCATGTAAACACGGCAGCAGATGAGAGACTGCAGACGGAGCCGATTAATTAGGGCTCGCTTGTTATGATGTATTCATAACGAATTGGCTTTTTACTCAAGAATGTTTTATTGCACTAACAGTAACAAGCAGAGTTGTCCTCAACTTGATTAATGTAATCTTTATGACTAACAGTGACTTTCAGCTCACAGCAGCAGCATGAAGATAGCCCTGCACTTCTTATGTACATTTACACATCAAATCAAAATCGACTATACTGTCCACTTCTTGTGTGTAAAAGGCAGACATTGTACTTGCATGTGTAGTAAGCTGCTTTAAATGGGGAATATTAAATTACAGACAGGACACATTAAAACATCTATATTCATACACACATACATGTGTATTTTGTCTTTTTACTATGCACTTATTGACCTAAATGTATTCATGAAATACATCTATAATGACTAATAGTCTCAGAACATGAATAAATTATTAAATATTATGTGTACTAAGCACAAAGGACCATGGGGAAAGTCACCGTGTTTTACTTTCGGTTTCTAGAGGTGAAATAGGTGTCCGAAAAACTGCCTGCTAGACATAACTTCATTCTTCACAATTAATACAAACTGTATAATGTAGACTTCAATATGTATATTGCTGTTTCTGTTGTTCATATTTGCATCAATGTTCTGTATATTTTTCGTTTACATTTTTTTTTTTTAAACGAGTGGCTCGCTGAGGATGTGTGTAAAATGTGTAACATGAATACCTGCACGTTTCTAACAACATAATTAGCGGTATAATTAGTAGATTTAAAATAATTATAATCTCTTAATAAATGGCAGCAGTGAGTCATGCAATAGCAGGTCATGGTAGTCAGTTATGGAAGAAGTTTTTACATATTTTACTTTAATAAAAGTAACAATTCTACAGTGCAAAAATACTCTACTGAGTAACTTAATACATGAAACAATATTTATTAATTGTATTAATAATCATAACTTATTAGTTGATCTAGATTTGTATTAATCTGCAAAGTAATTAAAGCTTTAAAATAAATGTAGTGCAGTAAAAACTACAATATTTCCCTCTAAAGTGTAGTACAAGTCCACCACTGCCAGTAGTAGTACTTTTACTTTTGTTACCTGAAGTACATTTTGGTGCAAATCGGCTACTGAGTACTTTTACTAAAGTAAGACTTTAAATTGAAATTGATAAATTTTACATGACATCACTTCTGCTTAAAAATAAATAAATACGAGCACTTCTTCGACCCTTTTGCTACTGTTGAATTTAATTTAATTCTAATCGGGCACACACAGGACACCTATGAGAGGAGGAGCTACTGCTCGTCGTTTTTTTTTTTTTTTTTACCGTTGCGTTTCCAGAAACAAGACAGGAAGGGTGTCGGCGCTCTGTCAAAGGGTGTCGACCCGAAAAAAGAGGGAAAGTTGTTTCTTTTAGGCTGTCATGAAGATCGATATTCCTCCAGTTGTGTATTATTGATCCGCTGACGATGGAGAAGCTGACCGGGTTGTGTGTGCTGTTCGCGGCGCTGAGCCTCGCTGTGACCAAAGACGCGTACTTTGCGGAAGGCGGCACCCTCACTCTGGACGTGAGGCCTGCTTTTTCTGAACCCATCAAACACATCCTGTGGAAGTTCGGAGATAATCTGCTGGCTGAGTGGGTCGGAGGCAGCTCTGTGGACTTGTACCGCTCGTTTAAAGGCCGCACAACCCTGAACACGACGACGGGACAACTGGTCATCAACAAAATGTCTCAAAACGACACGGGCGAGTATTCAGCGGATATCAACAGCAACGTCAAGAGTGTGAGCTACACGGCTAAATGGATCAAGCACGTGCCCAAGCCTATGGTGAGGATAAGAACATTGACGTGTGCAGTTTCTTCAGAGGTGTGTAATGTGAGCTGTGATGGAGACACCAAAGAGGCGGAACCAGTCACCTACAGCTGGAAGATGGGAGCCAAAGACTTGGAGGGGCTGTCGGGAAAGGACATTCAAATCACCGACACTGATAATGGACACGATCAGAACATCACCTGCCGGATGACTAACCCAATCGGTAAGGAAGTTAGTGAAACTGTTCCCAATCCGCTCTACCGGGAGCACAAGAAGGAGGAGCCATCCAATGTGGGGGCTGTGATCGGGGCGGTGATCGGTGTGCTGGCTGTTGTGGTTGTGGCTGTGCTTGGGTTTCGGTGGAAATATAAGAAATTCCCCTGGCAAAATCGAGGCTCCGACAGAACTGATACTTTATATAAAACAGTAAGTCTACCTGATGAACGTAATCATCTTAACGGCGAGCAACCTCCACCAAGTCCAACTGATGAACTTAATCATCTTAACGGCGAGCAACCTCCACCAAGTCCAACTGATGAACTTAATCATCTTAACAAAGAGCAACCTCCACCAAGTCCAACTGATGAACTTAATCATCTTAACAAAGAGCAACCTCCACCAAGTCCAACTGATGAACTTAATCATCTTAACAAAGAGCAACCTCCACCAAGTCCAACTGATGAACTTAATCATCTTAACGGCGAGCAACCTCCACCAAGTCCAACTGATGAACTTAATCATCTTAACAAAGAGCAACCTCCACCAAGTCCACCTGATGAACTTAATCATCTTAACGGCGAGCAACCTCCACCAAGTCCACCTGATGAACTTAATCATCTTAACAAAGAGCAACCTCCACCAAGTTGTGAAGAAACTGTTTGATCCCAGGTTCTCATAGAAACAGGATCAACTGTCCTCTGAGTGCTGTTGTTACAGAAAACAACATGAACATGTTTGTGTGGTTTTAGCTTCCAGATGTGTGCATCATCAACTGTTACTTGCATTAGAAAGATTTTCATACTTTCTTGCCTAAACAATAATGTTGATTGGAGAACAGCATGAAAACATGATCATATTTTGTAATATGTGTGTAATACGCACGCACACACACGTGTGTGTGTGTGTGTGTGTGTGTGTGTGTGTGTGTGTGTGTGTGTGTGTGTGTGTGTGTGTGTGTGTGTGTGTGTGTGTGTGTGTGTGTGTGTGTGTGTGTGTGTGTGTGTGTGTGAGAAAGGAAGATGAATGGATGAAACGACTCATAAACTGCCATTCAGTATCAATTCAGCTACATTTCAGCATGGAATTCATACTATTCAGACAATCCTACATGATCCAAACAATATACTAATTATCTATATATTATACTAATAAGTATAAACTAATCTACCAAAAGTGTGACATTTAATTACCAAGCTATGAAATAGCAACGCATCTTCATTTTTTTTAAATTTTTGACAAATGAATGTCTGTCTTTTCTTTTAATTTAAAAGAAGATGACTCGTCTGTGATTCTTTGAGTAGTGTCAGCATGAACTGGGCAGACTGACACAGACTGAGTACATTTGAGGAACTGGAGGATTCCTCAGTCTTAATGGAGCCGATGAGACGGATGCATTTATAAAACGCTTGTAATACTGCACCTTAGGAACGCTGTCACTATTTTGTTTCTGCTTTAATTAACAGTTAAAGAAGAAGATTGATTGAATGTACGTTGTGTAAGCATATCATATTACACATGCTTTTGTGATAAAAAAAAAAAGTAAACAAAAAATGCAGAGTTAATGTTGAAGCATATATGTATGCCATTCATCTTCTGGATCAATCTGCTTAAAGTCATTTTCTGCACTGTTTTCTGTGACTGTTTGTCTTCTACTATTTTTGTCAATTTAGTTTAGTGTGTTAAATTTGGGGAAGACGAGCCACTATTTCTGTAATTTATTTTATATAGCATTTTAAAGTTTTGATTTACTGTATGAATTGTCTATATAAAGTGCCAAGACAATAAATTATGTGACTCTGCAATACAGACTGTATTTGTCGTTATTTCACATGAGTAGCACGTGAACGCAGGAAATGAAGTGAACCCGGAAGTGAGCCGGGATCACCCTCTCAGCTGCCAACTCCTATGAAACCACTGCATCGTGTTTTGATGTCCTACATCGGTCTAAATCCTGATTTAAAAAGGACAATGATGGAAAGAGTATTCAGATCATTTTACTTGAATAATGGTAGCAGTGATACACAATAAAATACAATTAAATTGCAATCGGGCACACACAGGACACCTATGAGAGGAGCTGGTCCTCGAAGGGTGTCAACGCTCTGTCGAAGTGTGGTGACCCGGAAAAAAAAAGAGTTGTTTTTTTAGGCTGTCATGAAGATCGATATTCCTCCAGTTGTGTATTATTGATCCGCTGACGATGGAGAAGCTGACCGGGTTGTGTGTGCTGTTCGCGGCGCTGAGCCTCGCAGTGACTGAAGACGCGTACTTCGCGGAAGGCGGCACCCTCACTCTGGACGTGAGTCCTCCTTTTCCTGAACCCATCAAACACATCCTGTGGAAGTTCGGAGATAATCTGCTGGCTGAGTGGGTCGAAGGCAGCTCTGTGGACTTGTACCGCTCGTTTAAAGACCGCACAACCCTGAACACGAAGACGGGACAACTGGTCATCAACAACATGTCTGAAAACGACAGGGGCGAGTATTCAACGGATATCAACAGCAACGTCAAGAGCGTGAGCTACACGGCTAAATGGATCAAGCACGTGCCCAAGCCTATGGTGAGGATAAGAACATTGACGTGTGCAGTTTCTTCATTGGTGTGTAATGTGAGCTGTGATGGAGACACCAAAGAGGCGGAACCAGTCACCTACAGCTGGAAGATGGGAGCCAAAGACTGGGAGGGGCTGTCGGGAAAGGACATTCAAATCACCGACACTAAGAATGGACACGATCAGAACATCACCTGCCGGATGACTAACCCATTCAGTGCCAACGTTAGTGAAACCGTTCACAATCCGCTCTATCCGCAGTGAGAAACTGCGGTCAAGCCAGCCTCCACTTCGAAAGTCACAGTCAAGTCAGCCCGCACGTTGTTTTGCGGTACTTGTATTTACTCGGCATTACGGTATTAGCGTGTAAGATCAGACTTCAAAATAAGAGCAGTTCCGGTTAAAGTGAGAGGACCTGTCATATTCATGAAATGGTCCATAGTTACATAATAGTTTCACTTCAGATTAATAGTACACCACCTCAGAGTGTCACTTAGGGATAATCAGGACATTCTGATGTAGGATTTCAAAATAAAAAGCCCTTTTAAAATCTCATTCATGAGCCAATTTCTTTCTAATTTTAGATTTGAGAGGTGTGTGTGTGTATATATATACACATATATATATATATATATATATATATATATATATATATATATATATATATATATATATATATATACACACATCTCAATATCTCAATCTAACAAGCAAAAGTGTGAAATATTTAATTACCCAGTTCTAAAATAGCAATGCATCTTCATTTTTTAAATTTTTTTTTGACAAATAAAAGGCGTTTCTTTCTTTTAATTTAAAAGAAGATGCTGATGATGACTCGTCTGTGATTCTTTGAGTAGTGTCACCATGAACTGGGCAGACTGACACAAGTACATATGAAGAACTGGAGGATTCTTCAGTGTTAATGGAGTCATGTAGCAGATGTACTTATTAAATAATTGCTTGTAATAATGCACCTTAGGAATGCTGTCAGTATTTTGTTTCTGATTTATTTAACAGTTAAAGAAGAAGAAGATTCAATGTACATTGTGTAAACATATATTACACATGCTTTTATGATAAGCAAATAAAGTGAACAAAAATGCAGAGTTAATGTTGAAGCATATATGTATGCCATCAATCTGCTTAAAGTCATTTTATGCACTGTTTTCTGTAGTATTGTTTTGCTTTTACTATTTTTGTCCATTTAGTTTAGTGTATTTTTGTGTGTTACGTTTAGGGAAGACGAGCCACTATTTTTGTAATTTATTTTAGTTAACATTTTAAAGTTTTGATTTGCATATTAATTGTTTATATAAAGTGCCTTGACAATAAATGTGTGACTTTGCTATACACTCTGTATTTGTCATTATTTCACATTGAGTAGCACGTGAACGCAGGAAATAAGCGAATCCGGAAGTGAACCGGGGATCATCCTCTCGTCTCGCTCCTCTCTGTGCGGTGATGCTCGTAACGTTAGACCAGAGAGCCGCCGCCGTCTGTCCGCCGTACCGGGGATGGATTTAGAAGAAGCTCTTCAAGTTGTCGGTGAGTTTGGACCCTACCAGAAGCGGGCGGTGGCTGTCCTTGTCCTGACATAGACTAGTGAATTAAAAACCATGTTTTTGTACATATGAGAAAACAATAACCGCGGTAAAGCTTCCGGGTTGTCACAGCTCGTAGCGCGACGTGGCTCTCACGCGCTATAACGTTGCTGTGGACCAAAACAATACCACGTGTTGGCGGTTAAACATCATAACTTTAGAGCTGTCGCCACGTGTTTACAGTTTAGTTCCAGCTACAGTGCAGCAACTCTACAAACCCTGGATACTTGTTGACACGCACTGCAAATGTCTGAGTTGTTTACATCTGGGCTATTGAAAGGAAATAACTAGTCATTCACACATCCACGTATTCCAAACTATTTTAAGTTGGCATTAGGTCCACACAGATATGGAACACATGTTCATCGCATGGGAAGTCCTTGAACTCACACTCTTCAAGGCAGACTTGAACTTTCTCCAGGTCCACGTGGTGCGAACAGTCTCTGCCTCCGTACGGTTGAGGGACTGCATGCAGTGTGGAGGGACGTCCACGAGGTGATGGTGAGTTGTGGACTTGACGGACAAAGAGTATATAAAATACTTCAGTCAGTACTCCTGACCCATGCATTGGTGTAAGGTGTTACGACGGGCCCCAGTGCATGCTAGTTACTACTTATGAAAAATACTCACACATCATTGTGTGTTCTCGTCAAACGATCAAATAGAAACGTGACATTTGACAATATAAACATACTGTAAGATACATTTTGTTTTGTTTGGTACAACCTCCCACCACTTGGGGGCGTAGTGCCGCCGTCAATTAGGCCACAGGTGACTCTAATCAGGAGGGTCACTTGATACAGGTGTCGCTGAGTAGACGGGGGCAAACCGTTTTTGACCGTGCGATATTTAATGAATGTTAATGGGTTGATTTCTTGGTTGGCCGGAAAGCCCACAATAAGAAATAGAGAGTAGACAGCTGGATACGTGCTCTTCTCCACCGAGGTCTCCATGATGCAGGAAGTAGAAGTACTTCTGGAAACAGCTTCCGATGCTTTCATTGTGGCTGTCATTTCATCACCGGATCGACCCAAAGATTCAACTTTACCCGAAAGTTTTAATGCAAATTATACTGTGTCGTCAGTTGTTCCACCAAAGATACATTTCCTCTCTAACCCCCCCCCCCCCCCCCCCCCATATGTGTTTATTTAATGGTCCAGCATTTCATAACAAATAAACTTTTGGACAATAATCTAAAAAATACAATTACAAAGTTGATGAACAAGATTCTTTTTTGTTCTGTCATGTCCCACTAATCGCCTAACGACCCCTTGGATACATTGTGTGACCTTTTGGAGGGGGTCCAACCCTAGGTCAAATGCTATTAATGCATTGATGCATTCGTGTCAATAAAAAAATATAATGTAATGTTTAATGATATATCATTTTTGTGCGGACTGAGTGATTTTACTTTTGTTACTCTTGTGTTTTATTTTGCTGATAATACTGTTTGTATTTCACTTGAATAGGATTGAATGCAGGACTTGTATTTATATTGTAATATTTTCATTATATTTTGGGCTTTTCAAGACAAGCGTGTATTTGCATAACCTATCATTCCCTGCTATGGTGCAGTGGAGGATTCTATTAGTTCAGCCGTGTTTCATTAGGTTTCATTAGCATTGTGCTACTGAGGCCATCTAGTTGTAGTTTACGTTGCATCATTGGTTCTAAGAAGCCTCTCCATTGAGAGGATAGTGAAGCCTAGCGTTCCTTTCTGTCCATTTGTATTCTAATATTATGGGAGTTGAGATCCAATATAGAAAATCCGCCAACTCCGATATGTGCAACACTCCCAATCGTTCCTATTAAATGAATGATTCGCAGATCACTTTCCTATTTCTTATGAAGTCTTTTTTTTTAGAAAAGCTTGTGAAAACACTAAACATTTGAATGTGCATTGTAGCTCAACAGTTTTATTTCAACATGATACACATTTCAACAGATACAAGGTGAGGCTGTTCTATAGATGTTAACAATGTAGAACCTGAATAAACAAAGTCTATGATGTGTTGAATAAAATATAATTTCCTCTGACCTTGAGAGCATTAAAAGAGTTCAATATTCCAGGCTTATTTAACCTGCGGACATGAGGAAATGTGGAAATATCAGACTTTTAACTGCTCTCTTGAGCCACAAATGGCTTGTTTCCCAAGGCTTAGAATCATTTTATTTGCCAATAAAACATTGTTTTCACTGAGTTAGTTTGCTAAGATCTGGGAACACAACAACATCAGTACAATGACTGATTACTTGGCAAGAACCATAGAATTTAAACAAACTCAGTTGAAGCCACGCCCCCACGCTAAGTTCAGGGTCAAAAGTCTGAACTGAAAAAAACGATCTGAAAGTGAAAAAAAGATTTGAAACCGAAAAAAAAAATCTGAAACTGAAAAATACAAGACCTCAAATATCAAAATATATATGAAAGTGAAAAATAAATAAATAAATGTATTCAAAAAAATTCCAGAACTGAATCAAAATTACATTCGACCTCAAAAAACTTTTCATTCACTTATTTTTATTTTGAATACATTGCTGTATTTTTCAATGTTCAAGACCACAACTTCAACTTTCAGGTTCAAATCATTTTTTCAAATGATAAAATGTTTTGACCTGGATTTAGCTCCATACAAACCAGCCTACATCACCTGCAGAATATATCAAGGATTAGAGGACTTATGTCTCAACAGGATTTGGAAAAACTTGTCCATCATTTATTTTCAGTAGACTGGACTACTGTAACGGTGTGTTCACAGGTCTCTGTAAAAAGTCAGTCGAGTCCTCACTAAGACCAAGAAAGTGGATCACATCACTCCAGTTCTGAGGTCTTTGCACTGACTTCCTGTCTAACAAAGAATTGACTTTAAATCCTGCTGTTGGTTTATAAAGCACTGAATGGTTTAGGACCAAAATACATCTCTGAACTGCTGCTACCCTATGAACCATCCCGACCCCTTAGGTCGTCTGGGACCGGTCTACTTCCTGTTCCCAGAGTCAGAACTAAACATGGAGAAGCAGCGTTCAGTTCTTCTGCTCCACATATCTGGAACAAAGTCCCAGAAAGCTGCAGGTCTGCTGAGACCCTCAGCTCCTTTAGATCCAGACTGAAGACTTTTATGTTTTCTGCTGCCTTTAATTGAACCACATTCAAGGATATTAATCAATTTCCTGCATTTTAGTACTGTATTTTATTTCCTACACAACTTTTCAGTGTTTTAATGACTGTTTTTAATGTTTCTTAATTGTTTTTCCTTTTTTTTGCCTTATGTTTTGATGCTTTTAATGGTTTTATGTGAAGCACTTTGAATTGCCTTGTTGTTGAAATGTGCTCTACAAATAAACCTGCCTTGCCACACGAGCTCTTGAGCTTTCTTTATGTAGTCGGTTGAGCTTAGTTTGTTCTTAATAACTTCTCTTCAGTACAGAGCAATGATAAGAGTTCCTTGTAGTAATAAAGTCCTCAAGATAGGCCACTGTAGTTGGAAACTCCAGACTGTAACATTACATTGATGATGCAAATAGTTTCACAATTGTAGCACAGAGTTTGTTCCATCAACAGTGATGTTTGTTCAAGCTGTAAAGAAACACCGACATGACTGAGAGAAGGGGAAATACATGGTTATAAACAGGGGCGCACATAACTTTTTCAGTGAGTTACTCAGGTGAGTACCGGGAGATGGTGTTTGGTACTCACTCCATATGTAGCGTGGTCTTAATAAGTGCAGTCTTCCTCACTGTCCTCCTCAGTGTCGCCCCCACTGTCCTTTGCTTCAGCTTCCTGCATGGTAGATGATGAAGATGCTGCAGATGCACCTCCCTGTCCTTGGTTGATTCTCCGATTAGCTGTCTTCATCCACAGGTCAACAGCTTGCTTTGGGTCAAATGTCTCTGTGGTCTGCTTTGACAGGTGAATGTGCATCAGGGCTGAGAGACGAGCATGTGACAGACGAGATCTGTACTTGTTTTTTATTATGTTGAGATGTGAGAATCCTCTCTCACAAGCTGCACTGCTTAAAGGCAGTGTAAGAGACAGCTTAACCACCTTGTTGATGTTGGAGTAAGCATCTGGGTTACTTGTATTTACTATTTGGACCAAGTCATACACAGAAGAGGCTCCCAGGTGTTTTCCTGCCTGCTTTAAGCGCATCCATTCTGTCACAGTGGTGTCTTTGTCAAGTTGTAAGGTGGCCTCATATTTCTTGAGAATGCTGCAAACTGTTGTGTTTCCAAAACTATAGAGGTCTTGCATTTCCTGAGGCCATGTTGAAGGATCAAATACTAAGTGTGTAATGATCACATGACTTGAGGGAGTCATATCTGATTTCAAACTCTTCAATTAACCCCCTGAGTAAGTTTGTCTTGTCTCTGTCAGCATCAGCATTAGAAACAGTGTGTGCCCTGTGGCCTTCACCATCAAGCAGAAGTGTGAACTGTCCAATGGCCACCATGAGTTCATCCTTACATTCTCCAATGGTCAGCTTTTCCTTCTGAAACCTAATGGATGTGGTCTTCAAAATGTTGCCAATGTCAATCATGTTTGACAGAAAGCACTGAAAACGCTCTGTGCAGATATGCTGCAAGTCACTGTTATCACTCATAGCCAGTTGCATTTTAATGGCTGGCAATAGTCTTGATATTTTTAACAGTGTTTCATGCCTCCATGCAGACCATCTGATATTATGAAACTTACCCAGTTTCACAAAGGAGATCCCATTTTCTTCACACAGCTTCTTCAGTGCAGCAGTTTTTTTTGCTCCACCTTTCTGTAAATAAAACTGCAGCAGCTTGACCACAGAGCGATTAAATGTCTCACAGTAAGGAACGTTGCGATCAGCTGATTTTGCGCAATTCTCCAGTGTGTGTGCTGTGCACAGAATGTGCACAAGGGAGTCTCCAACTGCAGCAAGTTGCCGGAGTTTTGGTACAACGCCGTTGTACATACCGACGTTGACAGCAGCCCCGTCTGTGCACACAGCGACCAACTTAGTTGTCCAGTCATCCAAGCCTGCGTCCTGGAAAAGTCTCACAAGTCCGTCTGTTATGGCCTGCGCGGTTCGGTCAGCACCCAGTTCAGTCAGTCCAAGAAAGTCCGAGGTAAACTCTCCGTTGTTGGACACAGACACAATGGAAACGATTTCCTGCTCAGTTTTTGTGATGTCCTCAGATCCATCAAAAAGCAGCCCCCAAAATTCAACAGACTGCAACTTGGCTCGCAACTCCCCGCTGATGGTGTGAGCGATGCTCTGCATGATCCGTGCGCCCCCTTCACGTGAATGATATGCACCTCCGACATTTACTCCGAGCCGCTTCAGTAAAGGAACATCCTCAGAATAGGAAGACATGGGACGTGCGTGTTTAGCTTTATGGAAGGCGAGGAGAAAACTATTGAACAGAGCTTGCCGCTGTTTTTCATTCAGCTTGTCTCGCCATCTGGCAAGTGGGCGACTGGACATTTCTTCTCGGCTAGCTTGTTTCTTAGCAATGGCTTGCGCCACATTCGTGTGCTCCTTGCTCTTTTCATGTTTGTCAAATAAAGGATGGTTGAAATTCTTTGAGCCTTTATAAAACGCACCCGTTTTGTCTGCTAGATGTGGATGTGAGCGGCAAATCTTGCACCACATTTCAGTGCGCTCATCGTCTGCTTCAAGCCACTGCACATCTTGGAGCCACTTTTCCGAAAAAAGTCTTTTCTTCGGCTCTGGCTCCAGTTGGCGTTTCTTTGTAGGTGGCGAAACGCCAAAGAAGCTGCTTAAGGTCTGTTGCTTTTTGGACATCTCTGACAGTAGTTGACAAGCAACGTGTAAGATTTTCGGTCAAGTACGCAAAGGCGCGAAGTAACACAAGTGGCATTACGCAGTGTTGATTTTCGTCGCGCATGCGTACCTGCGTACCAGTTATGTGCACCCCTGGTTATAAATTATGGCAGGGTTAGTTTTTGGATGTTTAACATTCAAATATTACAAGACAGTTAGAGCAACACCATACAGTACAGAGAAACCGATTCACACGCATATCTTGAGACGTGCACATATACATGAGAAAGGAAGTCATTTACTATTAAGGTGTCATATTAAGACTTTAAACCGTTGCCATTACACAGAGACACAAAGTCTGTTTCCTGCTCTTTTGTATATTACTGCATTATCATGATGTTCCTGTGATTTCTCTTTCCCAGCAAAAGAAGGGCGGTAAGAAGGAAGCAAAGATCCCCGCCAGGCAGAAAGCGTCAGAAAACGAAGCGTCAACGCCACAGAAATCCAGACTACCGCTCCGCTCTCAGAACTAAAAGAGTTTAAATGTGTTCCTCTCAAACGATGGTATTACTGTCCAACTCTTACTTGTGTTTTTGAACTTGTTTCGTCTTCTAAATGTTAGGATGCTGTGTAATGAATGTGTCTTTGTTTTTAGTAGTGTATGTCTCAACGTCTTCAAGTTACTTGTAAAATTAAAGAGATTTATACTTGTTTCATACTTTTGTGAATGAATGATTGATTCCAGTAGATACAATTTGAACTCTGATATACACTTTAGTTATTCTGAGAGTTGAACAGGATTTAATCATGTTTGTCCAAATTGAGGAACTAAGATATGGTGAAATGTTGTTGTTTTTTTTTAAGAGAAGCAAGAGAATCTGTCCCAATATGCACAGTTACTGATCTACCGTCTAAGATTTACAAGCGGTCAAGTAACATAGTTCCACTATTATAAGCTTAGACTGGGCGGAGGGTTTTCTCAGAACCCATAAGGAAACTTTAGCAAACTTCACCAACGATGATGTGACCAACACCAGAGCCATATAAAGAGCGAGTCACGTCAATGGAAGTTTCCAAATGCTGACACATAGTTCCAGGAAGTATTTGATTGTAATTTAGATGCGAAGATCTTGATAGAACTTGTTACAAATGGAGACAGAACTGCGATTTTTGCTTATAACTAGTCAATAAATTAATTTAATTATTTTTAATTAGACACACGTATTTAGTTACATAAATTGGAGCTACTTTTATCAATACTTGATTCTTTTTAATGACAAAGATTTTTAAAACTAATTCAGAACAGGATTAGCAGTTTATAAATTAGATATCACTAAATATTGTTTCTTGAGCAGCGACAGCAATGTTAACAGTAAGTCATTAATATCTCACTGGAAACTAATCTAAAATGTCAATAAATAACATTTCTGGTTCAAGTTTATAAATGATAATAATCAATATTGAAGAACACAGACATCAGATAGTATCAGTCATACCTTCTGCTTTGTCTCAACCAGCAGAGAAGTTTACAAGAACAAAGATAAACAGACTACAGACGGACCACTTCTTCTGGTTTAGCTTGTTTGAAAGAATAAATGAATAGATAAAGCTTTTGTTCATGTAAACACGGCAGCAGATGAGAGACTGCAGACGGAGCCGATTAATTAGGGCTCGCTTATTATGATGTATTCATAACGAATTGGCTTTTTACTCAAGAATGTTTTATTGCACTAACAGTAACAAGCAGAGTTGTCCTCAACTTGATTAATGTAATCTTTATGACTAACAGTGACTTTCAGCTCACAGCAGCAGCATGAAGATAGCCCTGCACTTCTTATGTACATTTACACATCAAATCAAAATCGACTATACTGTCCACTTCTTGTGTGTAAAAGGCAGACATTGTACTTGCATGTGTAGTAAGCTGCTTTAAATGGGGAATATTAAATTACAGACAGGACACATTAAAACATCTATATTCATACACACATACATGTGTATTTTGTCTTTTTACTACGCACTTATTGACCTAAATGTATTCATGAAATACATCTCTAATGACTAATAGTCTCAGAACATGAATAAATTATTAAATATTATGTGTACTAAGCACAAAGGACAATGGGGAAAGTCACCGTGTTTTACTTTCGGTTTCTAGAGGTGAAATAGGTGTCCGAAAAACTGCCTGCTAGACATAACTTCATTCTTCACAATTAATACAAACTGTATAATGTAGACTTCAATATGTATATTGCTGTTTCTGTTGTTCATATTTGCATCAATGTTCTGTATATTTTTCGTTTACATTTTATTTTTTAAACGAGTGGCTCGCTGAGGATGTGTGTAAAATGTGTAACATGAATACCTGCACGTTTCTAACAACATAATTAGCGGTATAATTAGTAGATTTAAAATAATTATAATCTCTTAATAAATGGCAGCAGCGAGTCATGCAATAGCAGGTCATGGTAGTCAGTTATGGAGAAGTTTTTACATATTTTACTTTAATAAAAGTAACAATTCTACAGTGCAAAAATACTCTACTGAGTAACTTAATACATGAAACTATATTTATTAATTGTATTAATAATCATAACTTATTAGTTGATCTAGATTTGTATTAATCTGCAAAGTAATTAAAGCTTTAAAATAAATGTAGTGCAGTAAAAACTACAATATTTCCCTCTAAAGTGTAGTACAAGTCCACCACTGCCAGTAGTAGTACTTTTACTTTTGTTACCTGAAGTACATGTTGGTGCAAATAGGCTACTGAGTACTTTTACTAAAGTAAGACTTTAAATTGAAATTGATCAATTTTACATGACATTACTTCTGCTTAAAAATAAATAAATACGAGCACTTCTTCGACCCTTTTGCTACTGTTAAATTTAATTTAATTCTAATCGGGCACACACAGGACACCTATGAGAGGAGGAGCTACTGCTCGTCGTTTGTTTTTTTTACCGTTGCGTTTCCAGAAACAAGACAGGAAGGGTGTCGGCGCTCTGTCAAAGGGTGTCGACCCGAAAAAAAAGAGGGAAAGTTGTTTCTTTTAGGCTGTCATGAAGATCGATATTCCTCCAGTTGTGTATTATTGATCCGCTGACGATGGAGAAGCTGACCGGGTTGTGTGTGCTGTTCGCGGCGCTGAGCCTCGCTGTGACCGAAGACGCGTACTTTGCGGAAGGCGGCACCCTCACTCTGGACGTGAGGCCTGCTTTTTCTGAACCCATCAAACACATCCTGTGGAAGATCGGAGATAATCTGCTGGCTGAGTGGGTCGAAGGCAGCTCTGTGGACTTGTACCGCTCGTTTAAAGGCCGCACAACCCTGAACACGAAGACGGGACAACTGGTCATCAACAACATGTCTCAAAACGACACGGGCGAGTATTCAGCGGATATCAACAGCAACGTCAAGAGTGTGAGCTACACGGCTAAATGGATCAAGCACGTGCCCAAGCCTATGGTGAGGATAAGAACATTGACGTGTGCAGTTTCTTCAGAGGTGTGTAATGTGAGCTGTGATGGAGACACCAAAGAGGCGGAACCAGTCACCTACAGCTGGAAGATGGGAGCCAAAGACTGGGAGGGGCTGTCGGGAAAGGACATTCAAATCACCGACACTAAGAATGGACACGATCAGAACATCGCCTGCCGGATGACTAACCCAATCGGTAAGGAAGTTAGTGAAACCGTTACCAATCCGCTCTACCGGGAGCACAAGAAGGAGGAGCCATCCAATGTGGGGGCTGTGATCGGGGCGGTGATCGGGGCGGTGTTCGGTGTGCTGTTTGTTGGGGTTGTGGTTTGGCTTCTGTGGAAATATAAGAAACTCTGCTGGCAAAATCGAGGCTCCGACAGAACTGATACTGCAGATAAAACAGCAAGTCCACCTGATGAACTTAATCGTCTTAACAAAGAGCAACCTCCACCAAGTTGTGAAGAAACTGTTTGATCCCAGGTTCTCATAGAAACAGGATCAACTGTCCTCTGAGTGCTGTTGTTACAGAAAACAACATGAACATGTTTGTGTGGTTTTAGCTTCCAGATGTGTGCATCATCAACTGTTACTTGCATTAGAAAGATTTTCATACTTTCTTGCCTAAACAATAATGTTGATTGGAGAACAGCATGAAAACATGATCATATTTTGTAATGTTTGCAATACGCACACACACACACACGTGTGTGTGTGTGTGCGCGTGTGTGTGTGCGCGTGTGTGTGTGTGTGTGTGTGTGTGTGTGTAAGAAAAGAAGATGAATGGATGAAACGACTCATAAACTGCCATTCAGTATCAATTCAGCTACATTTCAGCATGGAATTCAGACAATCCTACATGATCCAAACAATATACTAATTATATATATATTATACTAATAAGTATAAACTAATCTACCAAAAGTGTGACATTTAATTACCAAGCTATGAAATAGCAACGCATCTTCATTTTTTTTAAATTTTTGACAAATGAATGTCTGTCTTTTCTTTTAATTTAAAAGAAGATGCTGATGACTCGTCTGTGATTCTTTGAGTAGTGTCACCATGAACTGGGCAGACTGACACAGACTGAGTACATTTGAGGAACTGGAGGATTCCTCAGTCTTAATGGAGCCGATGAGACGGATGCATTTATAAAACGCTTGTAATACTGCACCTTAGGAACGCTGTCACTATTTTGTTTCTGCTTTAATTAACAGTTAAAGAAGAAGATTGATTGAATGTACGTTGTGTAAGCATATCATATTACACATGCTTTTGTGATAAAAAAAAAAAGTAAACAAAAAATGCAGAGTTAATGTTGAAGCATATATGTATGCCATTCATCTTCTGGATCAATCTGCTTAAAGTCATTTTCTGCACTGTTTTCTGTGACTGTTTGTCTTCTACTATTTTTGTCAATTTAGTTTAGTGTGTTAAATTTGGGGAAGACGAGCCACTATTTCTGTAATTTATTTTATATAGCATTTTAAAGTTTTGATTTGCTGTATGAATTGTCTATATAAAGTGCCAAGACAATAAATTATGTGACTCTGCAATACAGACTGTATTTGTCGTTATTTCACATGAGTAGCACGTGAACGCAGGAAATGAAGTGAACCCGGAAGTGAGCCGGGATCACCCTCTCAGCTGCCAACTCCTATGAAACCACTGCATCGTGTTTTGATGTCCTACATCGGTCTGAATCCTGATTTAAAAAGGACAATGATGGAAAGAGTATTCAGATCATTTTACTTGAATAATGGTAGCAGTGATACACAATAAAATACAATTAAATTGCAATCGGGCACACACAGGACACCTATGTTATCATCCGTTAAAACTGACAAAGGCAATAGAGAAGGAAATAGGGAAGATCAAGTTTGCCAAGTTTTTAAGCAACAGGCGACTTTTGATCTTTGCTACGGATCAAAGGCAAAGAGAGAAGATCCTCAGAGCTGAAACTTTGAATGGAGAAAGCATCAGCAGTCATATTCCAGGGAGCGTTTCAAAGCTGAAAGGTGTTATACAGGATGTGCCATTATCAGTGTCCATAGATGAGATAATCCAGGAAGTGAAAGGAGGAAAGGTAGTGAAAGCTTCGAGACTTCAAATAAATCGAAATGGAATGAAAACTGATAGCCTATCAGTGCTGCTTGAATTTGAAAAGGTTTTTGCTAAGAAAATAAGAATAGGATACATGAGCTATGAGGTAAAAGAGTTTATTCCAGCTCCTTTAAGATGCTTCAAGTGTCAAAGAATGGGACACACTGCAGCTCAATGTAAGGGGAAACAGAGATGTGCAAGATGTGGAGGCGAGCATGAGTACGGAAAATGTGGTGATAATGTAAAAATGAAATGTTGTAATTGTGGCGGGGAACATAGCGCTGCTTTTGGAGGATGCCCAGTACAAATGCAAGCAAAGGAAGTGCAGACATATAAAATACTTAACCAAGTGTCTTATGCGGAAGCAGCTAAAAAGTGAAGGAAAATGATAAAGGAACATCCAGGGAAACCCATATTAATGATGAAAGAGAAGCTGAGAGTAGACAACCTCCTGTGGACCTTCCCCCCGTCCTAAATCAGAGTCAAACAGAGTTAAATCCATGCGTAAAAGAGATAAATGAGGACACACTAATTGTAGATAAAATCTGTTTCGTGGCCTTCATCTGCAAAACTATGAATTTAGCAATTCAACAAAAGAGAAAAAGTGACAGAATTAAGACAATCGTAGAGGCAGCCATAGAGATACTGGGGATTAAAGAGGTTCAGGCTGATATGATTCATAAGATGTTGAACCCTCACAATCATGATGGACAGGATCAGGGTGATTAACCTAATAATGGTGTTGCATATCCTACAATGGAATGCCAGAAGTCTAATTGCAAATGGGCAAGAATTCAAGAAGGTGGTAGCCGATCTGAAAGTTATACCAGATGTTATTTGCATTCAAGAAACTTGGTTAAAACCACAATTGGACTTCGTCATTTCAGGATTCAGCTCTGTCAGATGTGATAGAATTGGTAAACAAGGTGGAGGGTGTGTAACTTTTATTAAGGATACCATAGCATATAGAAAGATTAATGTTCCAGAGCAGTATGAATGTATTATAATAGAAGTATGTAGTCCCAGAGGAGATATAAAGTTAGTGAACTATTATAATCCTTGTAAAAAGCTATCTATGCAAATGTTTCACGAGATATCAGGAAATATTGGGAAAAGAGAAATTTGGTGTGGAGATTTTAATGCTCACAATACATTATGGGGAAGTGAGTTTACTGATACCAACGGAGGGGTAGTTGAAGAATTAATAGAGGAGAGATCATTCATTTGTCTTAATGATGGAAGAGGTACCAGGGTAGATGTTACTCGAAATTCAGTATCCTGCTTAGATCTTACCTTAGTCTCAGGAAATATGAGTAATGTGTGTGAATGGGATATAATGAATGACTCTAACATAGGGAGTGATCACTATCCAATATGGTGCTCATTAAACTGTAGTATCTTTACACAGAAGGGTAATATAATAGAAAGATGGTGTTTTCCTAAAGCTAACTGGGGAAAATTTAAAGAATGTTGTAGGGAGTCATGTGAAGAAATATCTATTGAGGACGATGTTGACAGCTGTTCCAGAGTAGTGACATCTATGATTATTGGAGCTGCAACAAAATGCATTCCTAAGAGTAAGGTGAATGGGAAAAAGAAAATGGTCCCATGGTGGAATGATGAATGTAAAAATGCCATTAAAGAAAGAAATCGGGCCTTCAGAAAGGTAAGAAGCCTTTTGACGCAAGATAATCTGATTGATTATCAAAGAAAGAGAGCGATAGTACGGAAAGTTATAAAGTCATCCAAGAAGAATGCATGGAGGCAATTCTGTTCAGCTATTGGAAGAGAAATAGAGTTGCATGATGTTTGGACAATGATCAAAAAGATGAGTGGGAAAAGAAAATCAGTTAAAATCCCAGTTTTGATAGATGGAGACTATCGGGCAATTACAAACGAGGAGAAAGCTGAGTTATTGGGGAAGAAGTTTGCAAATGTTCATAGCGGACGCCATTTACATGAGATGCACAGACAGAGAAAAGAAGAAATTTTAGCAGCAAATACAGAAGTTAAAAAGAAAAAGGTCAATGAAGGAACACCTCTAGATATGGAGTTTACAATTCAGGAGCTGAAAACAGCGTTGGAGGGAAGTGGGTATACTGCTCCAGGTCAAGACCAACTATGCTACGCTATGTTTAGACAATTACCAGAAGAAGCCTTGGAAATAATTCTAAAATTATTTAATAAGATTTGGAGGGAAGGTGTAATGCCAAGCAGCTGGAAGAGTGCTTTGATTCTACCTTTTGGTAAACCTGGTAAAGACCTGGCTAATGCTGGCAATTACAGACCAATAGCACTGACATCTCACTTGTGCAAGTTGATGGAAAAGATAGTTACGCGCAGATTAACTTATTTTATAGAACAAAGGGGCTTGTTAAATAAATCTCAAAATGGTTTTCGTAAAGGTAGATCGACACTTGACGCTTTAATAAAAGTCAGTAACGAGGCAGAGAAAGCAATAAGTATGAAGGAGATTATGGCTATAGTTTATTTTGATATAGAGAAAGCATATGACTCCATGTGGAGAGAGGGCCTACTGATTAAAATGTACAGAATGGGTATTGGTGGAAGGATGTATAACTGGATATTGGATTTCTTGTCAAGTCGATCATTCAAGGTAAAAGTTGGAGATGCTGTTTCAGATGAATTCAATATTGAAAATGGGATCCCTCAAGGTAGTGTTATTAGCCCTATATTATTTAATATTATGATAAATGACATCTTTATGGATATTGACAGAAATATTGGCTCCTTGCTCTATGCTGATGATGGAGCGATATGGAAAAGGGGAAAAAATATTAGACAAGTGATCAGTAGCATCCAAAAGGCTCTATTTAATGTTGAAAAATGGTCGTATGACTGGGGGTTTAAGATGTTTGTTGCTAAGTCTTGCTCCATGATATTTACCAGAAAGAGAAATATAAACAATACTCATCTTAAATTATATGGACAAAGTATGGAGAGGGTGGCAGAGTTTAAATATTTAGGTTTATGGTTTGATGAAAAATGTTTGTGGAGAACTCATATTAAGCATATCGAAACTAAATGTAAAAAGGTGCTTAATGTTATGAGAGCAGTTTCTGGACATGAATGGGGAGCAGACAAACGGTCACTAATGGATATCTATAGGGCCGTTATACGATCATGTATAGATTATGGATGTATGGTGTATGGAGCAGCTGCTAAGAGCACATTAGAAAAGTTAGATATAATTCAGTTCAGAGCTCTGAGACTTAGCTTGGGTGCAATTAAATCTACCCCAAACAACGCTCTTCTAGTGGAAGCTGACGAACTGCCATTGAGCTTAAGACGTTCAAAACTAGCTCTGGCATATTGGGTGAAGCTAAAGGGATCAGGAGAGGAACTTCCCACAACTAATGTGCTGTGTGAATGCTGGGAATACACCCGAATTAAAGGCAAAGGGTTTGGTTGGACAGTCAGTGCAATAGCCAAAGAATATGATTTAAATGGGTTACAGTATGGTCCCAATGTAATGTGGGGAAATGTTCCGCCTTGGATATTACCAGTCCACAATGTAGATTTATCACTCATAGAACAGAGGAACAAATGGATGGAAAGAAACTCCTATGACATTGGACATCAGACTCAAGTATACATCAACAATAATTATTATAACTATCTGCAGATTTATACAGATGGATCTAAAGACAACGGGAATGGACATGTAGGATCAGGGGTTTTCATTCCAGAATTCAGTGTGACCTTATGTAAACGAATTAATGACAGACTGTCTGTGTTCACAGCTGAAATGACTGCAATCATCTTGGGACTGCAATGGGTAGAAGAGGTCAGGCCTGAGAGAGCGCTCATCTGTTCAGATTCTGCTGCAGCTTTAAACAGCCTAAAGTCAAAACAAGCAATAAGAGAGGATTTAGTGATGGAAATATCTCTGATCATGTTGAGACTTCAAAGACTGGGAATAAATGTTCAATTTTGTAGGGTTCCTGCTCATGTAGGAGTGAAGGGCAATGAGAGAGCAGATATGATTGCAAAGAGAGCACTAAAACTAAAAGAAGAGCAGATATTGAATATTCCTTTTGGGAAGGGGGAAGCAAAAGCATTAATAAGAGAGGCAGTACGGGATTTATGGCAGAAGAAGTGGGACAATGACAACAAAGGAAGACATTATTATAACGTTCAAAAATCCATAAATGTGAAGACATACAAAGGGAAGTATAGAAGAGAGGAGGTAATATTATCGAGGTTAAAATTCGGACATACAGGACTTAACTCAACGCTGTATTTAATGGCAAAAAGGGACTCAGATAAGTGCACTGTTTGTAATGTCACTGAAGACGTGGAGCATGTTATCCTAAAATGTCGAAGATACAATTCAGAAAGGAACATCTTGAAGCAAAAAATTCGTCAATTGGGACGGCGGTGGAGTTTGGAGGGAGTTCTTGTATTGGACGAAGAATGGCGTGAGTGCTGCAGGGCACTGTTGAGATTTCTTAAAGAAACGGGATTAGACCGTAGAATTTAGTTGTTAGCAGGTGTTGATTAGGTAAATATTATTAGTAGTATTATGTATTTATTTATTTATGTGTTTGAATTTATTTAATTATTATTTTTTTTATTTTTTAGAACAGTAATGAAACTTTTACTCTGAAACTGCACACTCCGGTACAGTAGGTGGCGGTATGCACCTATTCAAGTTGGTTGCGACCCGCCAATCAAATTTAAAGAAGAAGAAGAAGAACGCAGGAAATAAGCGAACCCGGAAGTGAACCGGGGATCATCCTCTCGTCTCGCTCCTCTCGTCTCGCTCCGCTCTGTGCGGTGATGCTCGTAACGTTAGACCAGAGAGCCGCCGCCGTCTGTCCGCCGTACCGGGGATGGATTTAGAAGAAGCTCTTCAAGTTGTCGGTGAGTTTGGACCCTACCAGAAGCGGGCGGTGGCTGTCCTTGTCCTGACACAGACTAGTGAATTTAAAAACCATGTTTTTGTACATATGAGAAAACAATAACCGCGGTAAAGCTTCCGGGTTGTCACAGCTCGTAGCGCGACGTGGCTCTCACGCGCTATAACGTTGCTGTGGACCAAAACAATAACACGTGTTGGCGGTTAAACATCATAACTTTAGAGCTGTCGCCACGTGTTTACAGTTTAGTTCCAGCTACAGTGCAGCAACTCTACAAACCCTGGATACTTACGTTGACACGCACTGCAAATGTCTGAGTTGTTTACATCTGGGCTATTGAAAGGACATAACTAGTCATTCACACATCCACGTATTCCAAACTATTTTAAGTTGGCATTAGGTCCACACAGATATGGAACACATGTTCATCGCATGGGAAGTCCTTGAACTCACACTCTTCAAGGCAGACTTGAACTTTCTCCAGGTCCACGTGGTGCGAACAGTCTCTGCCTCCGTACGGTTGAGGGACTGCATGCAGTGTGGAGGGACGTCCACGAGGTGATGGTGAGTTGTGGACTTGACGGACAAAGAGTATATAAAATACTTCAGTCAGTACTCCTGACCCATGCATTGGCGTAAGGTGTTACGACGGGCCCCAGTGCATGCTAGTTACTACTTATGAAAAATACTCACACATCATTGTGTGTTCTCGTCAAACGATCAAATAGAAACGTGACATTTGACAATATAAACATACTGTAAGATACATTTTGTTTTGTTTGGTACAACCTCCCACCACTTGGGGGCGTAGTGCCGCCGTCAATTAGGCCACATAAACTTTTGGACAATAATCTAAAAAATACAATTACAAAGTTGATGAACAAGATTCTTTTTTGTTCTGTCATGTCCCACTAATCGCCTAACGACCCCTTGGATACATTTTGTGACCTTTTGGAGGGGGTCCAACCCTAGGTCAAATGTTATTAATGCATTGATGCATTAGTGTCAATGAAACAATATAATAACATAATGTGTAGTGATATATAATTTTTGTGCATATCAGACTTTTAACTGCTCTCTTGAGCCACAAATGGCTTGTTTCCCAAGGCTTAGAATCATTTTATTTGCCAATAAAACATTGTTCTCACTGAATTAGTTTGCTAAGATCTGGGAACACAACAACATCAGTACAATGACTGATTACTTGGCAAGAACCATAAGCTATCAGACAATCATACAGAATTTAAACAAACTCAGTTGAAGCCACGCCCCCACGCTAAGTTCAGGGTCAAAAGTCTGAACTGAGAAAAACGATCTGAAAGTGAAAAAAAGATTTGAAACCGAAAAAAAAAATCTGAAACTGAAAAATACAAGACCTCAAATATCAAAATATATATGAAAGTGAAAAATGAAAAAAATAAATCTATTCAAAAAAAATTCAGAACTGAATCAAAATTATATTCAACCTCAAAAAACTTTTCATTCACTTATTTTTATTTTGAATACATTGCTGTATTTTTCAATGTTCAAGACCACAACTTGAGCTTTCAGGTTCAAATCATTTTTTCAAATGATAAAATGTTTTGACCTGGATTTAGCTCCATACAAACCAGCCTACATCACCTGCAGAATATATCAAGGATTAGAGGACTTATGTCTCAACAGGATTTGGAAAAACTTGTCCATCATTTATTTTCAGTAGACTGGACTACTGTAACGGTGTGTTCACAGGTCTCTGTAAAAAGTCAGTCGAGTCCTCACTAAGACCAAGAAAGTGGATCACATCACTCCAGTTCTGAGGTCTTTGCACTGACTTCCTGTCCAACAAAGAATTGACTTTAAATCCTGCTGTTGGTTTATAAAGCACTGAATGGTTTAGGACCAAAATACATCTCTGAACTGCTGCTACCCTATGAACCATCCCGACCCCTTAGGTCGTCTGGGACCGGTCTACTTTCTGTTCCCAGAGTCAGAACTAAACATGGAGAAGCAGCGTTCAGTTCTTCTGCTCCACATATCTGGAACAAAGTCCCAGAAAGCTGCAGGTCTGCTGAGACCCTCAGCTCCTTTAGATCCAGACTGAAGACTTTTATGTTTTCTGCTGCCTTTAATTGAACCACATTCAAGGATATTAATCAATTTCCTGCATTTTAGTACTGTTTTTTATTTCCTACACAGCTTTTCAGTGTTTTAATGACTGTTTTTAATGTTTCTTAATTGTTTTTCCTTTTTTTTGCCTTATGTTTTGATGCTTTTAATGGTTTTATGTGAAGCACTTTGAATTGCCTTGTTGTTGAAATGTGCTCTACAAATAAACCTGCCTTGCCACACGAGCTCTTGAGCTTTCTTTATGTAGTCGGTTGAGCTTAGTTTGTTCTTAATAACTTCTCTTCAGTACAGAGCAATGATAAGAGTTCCTTGTAGTAATAAAGTCCTCAAGATAGGCCACTGTAGTTGGAAACTCCAGACTGTAACATTACATTGATGATGCAAATAGTTTCACAATTGTAGCACAGAGTTTGTTCCATCAACAGTGATGTTTGTTCAAGCTGTAAAGAAACACCGACATGACTGAGAGAAGGGGAAATACATGGTTATAAATTATGGCAGGGTTAGTTTTTGGATGTTTAACATTCAAATATTACAAGACAGTTAGAGCAACACCATACAGTACAGAGAAACCGATTCACACACATATCTTGAGACGTGCACATATACACGAGAAAGGAAGTCATTTACTATTAAGGTGTCATATTAAGACTTTAAACCGTTGCCATTACACAGAGACACAAAGTCTGTTTCCTGCTCTTTTGTATATTACTGCATTATCATGATGTTCCTGTGATTTCTCTTTCCCAGCAAAAGAAGGGCGGTAAGAAGGAAGCAAAGATCCCCGCCAGGCAGAAAGCGTCAGAAAACGAAGCGTCAACGCCACAGAAATCCAGACTACCGCTCCGCTCTCAGAACTAAAAGAGTTTAAATGTGTTCCTCTCAAACGATGGTATTACTGTCCAACTCTTACTTGTGTTTTTGAACTTGTTTCGTCTTCTAAATGTTAGGATGCTGTGTAATGAATGTGTCTTTGTTTTTAGTAGTGTATGTCTCAACGTCTTCAAGTTACTTGTAAAATTAAAGAGATTTATACTTGTTTCATACTTTTGTGAATGAATGATTGATTCCAGTAGATACAATTTGAACTCTGATATACACTTTAGTTATTCTGAGAGTTGAACAGGATTTAATCATGTTTGTCCAAATTGAGGAACTAAGATATGGTGAAATGTTGTTGTTTTTTTTTTAAGAGAAGCAAGAGAATCTGTCCCAATATGCACAGTTACTGATCTACCGTCTAAGATTTACAAGCGGTCAAGTAACATAGTTCCACTATTATAAGCTTAGACTGGGCGGAGGGTTTTCTCAGAACCCATAAGGAAACTTTAGCAAACTTCATCAACGATGATGTGACCAACACCAGAGCCATATAAAGAGCGAGTCACGTCAATGGAAGTTTCCAAATGCTGACACATAGTTCCAGGAAGTATTTGACTGTAATTTAGATGCGAAGATCTTGATAGAACTTGTTACAAATGGAGACAGAACTGCGATTTTTGCTTATAACTAGTCAATAAATTAATTTAATTATTTTTAATTAGACACACGTATTTAGTTACATAAATTGGAGCTACTTTTATCAATACTTGATTCTTTTTAATGACAAAGATTTTTAAAACTAATTCAGAACAGGATTAGCAGTTTATAAATTAGATATCACTAAATATTGTTTCTTGAGCAGCGACAGCAATGTTAACAGTAAGTCATTAATATCTCACTGGAAACTAATCTAAAATGTCAATAAATAACATTTCTGGTTCAAGTTTATAAATGATAATAATCAATATTGAAGAACACAGACATCAGATAGTATCAGTCATACCTTCTGCTTTGTCTCAACCAGCAGAGAAGTTTACAAGAACAAAGATAAACAGACTACAGACGGACCACTTCTTCTGGTTTAGCTTGTTTGAAAGAATAAATGAATAAATAAAGCTTTTGTTCATGTAAACACGGCAGCAGATGAGAGACTGCAGACGGAGCCGATTAATTAGGGCTCGCTTATTATGATGTATTCATAACGAATTGGCTTTTCACTCAAGAATGTTTTATTGCACTAACAGTAACAAGCAGAGTTGTCCTCAACTTGATTAATGTAATCTTTATGACTAACAGTGACTTTCAGCTCACAGCAGCAGCATGAAGATAGCCCTGCACTTCTTATGTACATTTACACATCAAATCAAAATCGACTATACTGTCCACTTCTTGTGTGTAAAAGGCAGACATTGTACTTGCATGTGTAGTAAGCTGCTTTAAATGGGGAATATTAAATTACAGACAGGACACATTAAAACATCTATATTCATACACACATACATGTGTATTTTGTCTTTTTACTACGCACTTATTGACCTAAATGTATTCATGAAATACATCTCTAATGACTAATAGTCTCAGAACATGAATAAATTATTAAATATTATGTGTACTAAGCACAAAGGACCATGGGGAAAGTCACCGTGTTTTACTTTCGGTTTCTAGAGGTGAAATAGGTGTCCGAAAAACTGCCTGCTAGACATAACTTCATTCGTCACAATTAATACAAACTGTATAATGTAGACTTCAATATGTATATTGCTGTTTCTGTTGTTCATATTTGCATCAATGTTCTGTATATTTTTCGTTTACATTTTATTTTTTAAACGAGTGGCTCGCTGAGGATGTGTGTAAAATGTGTAACATGAATACCTGCACGTTTCTAACAACATAATTAGCGGTATAATTAGTAAATTTAAAATAATTATAATCTCTTAATAAATGGCAGCGGCGAGTCATGCAATAGCAAGTCATGGTAGTCAGTTATGGAAGAAGTTTTTACATATTTTACTTTAATAAAAGTAACAATTCTACAGTGCAAAAATACTCTACTGAGTAACTTAATACATGAAACAATATTTATTAACTGTATTAATAATCATAATTTATTAGTTGATCTAGATTTGTATTAATCTGCAAAGTAATTAAAGCTTTAAAATAAATGTAGTGCAGTAAAAACTACAATATTTCCCTCTAAAGTGTAGTACAAGTCCACCACTGCCAGTAGTAGTACTTTTACTTTTGTTACCTGAAGTACATTTTGGTGCAAATAGGCTACTGAGTACTTTTACTAAAGTAAGACTTTAAATTGAAATTGATAAATTTTACATGACATTACTTCTGCTTAAAAATAAATAAATACGAGCACTTCTTCGACCCTTTTGCTACTGTTGAATTTAATTTAATTCTAATCGGGCACACACAGGACACCTATGAGAGGAGGAGCTACTGCTCGTCGTTTGTTTTTTTTACCGTTGCGTTTCCAGAAACAAGACAGGAAGGGTGTCGGCGCTCTGTCAAAGGGTGTCGATCCGAAAAAAGAGGGAAAGTTGTTTCTTTTAGGCTGTCATGAAGATCGATATTCCTCCAGTTGTGTATTATTGATCCGCTGACGATGGAGAAGCTGACCGGGTTGTGTGTGCTGTTCGCGGCGCTGAGCCTCGCTGTGACCGAAGACGCGTACTTTGCGGAAGGCGGCACCCTCACTCTGGACGTGAGGCCTGCTTTTTCTGAACCCATCAAACGCATCGTGTGGAAGATCGGAGATAATCTGCTGGCTGAGTGGCTCGAAGGCAGCTCTGTGGACTTGTACCGCTCGTTTAAAGACCGCACAACCCTGAACACGAAGACGGGACAACTGGTCATCAACAAAATGTCTCAAGCCGACACGGGCGAGTATTCAGCGGATATCAACAGCAACGTCAAGAGTGTGAGCTACACGGCTAAATGGATCAAGCACGTGCCCAAGCCTAAAGTGAAGATAAGACCATTGACGTGTGCAGTTTCTTCAGAGGTGTGTAATGTGAACTGTGATGGAGACACCAAAGAGGCGGAACCAGTCACCTACAGCTGGAAGGTGGGAGCCAAAGACTTGGAGGGGTTGTCGGGAAAGGACATTCAAATCACCGACACTAAGAATAGACACGATCAGAACATCGCCTGCCGGATGACTAACCCAATCGGTACGGAAGCTAGTGAAACCGTTACCAATCCGCTCTACCAGGAGCCATCCAAAGTGGGGACTGTGATCGGGGCGGTGATCGGTATGCTGGTTGTTGGGGCTGTGCTTGTGGTTGTTTTTCTGTGGAAATATAAGAAATTCCCCTGGCAAAATCGAGGCTCCGACAGAACTGATATTGCATATAAAACAGCACGTCCAACTGATTCATCATCTTAACAAAGAGCAACCTCCACCAAGTTGTGAAGAAACTGTTTGATCCCAGGTTCTCATAGAAACAGGATCAACTGTCCTCTGAGTGCTGTTGTTACAGAAAACAACATGAACATGTTTGTGTGGTTTTAGCTTCCAGATGTGTGCATCATCAACTGATAGATAGATAGATACTAACTTTATTGATCCCGCGAGGGGAAATTATTTTGTTACAAGCAGCAATAGGTCACAGGTAAAAAATCTTAATATTATATATAAAGAGAAAAGATAAAGAAAAATACACGTCACAATATATACAATTATAATATAGTAAATATGTTATATAAAAAATGCACACTATATAGTGCATTAGAAAGATTTTCATACTTTCTTGCCTAAACAATAATGTTGATTGGAGAACAGCATGAAAACATGATCATATTTTGTAATATATGTGTGTATACACACACACACGCACGCACGCACGCACGCGTGTGTGTGTGTGTGTAAGAAAGGAAGATGAATGGATGAAACGACTCATAAACTGCCATTCAGTATCAATTCAGCTACATTTCAGCATGGAATTCATACTATTCAGACAATCCTACATGATCCAAACAATATACTAATTATCTATATATTATACTAATAAGTATAAACTAATCTACCAAAAGTGTGACATATTTAATTACCAAGCTATGAAATAGCAACGCATCTTCATTTTTTTTTAAATTTTTGACAAATGAATGTCTGTCTTTTCTTTTAATTTAAAAGAAGATGACTCGTCTGTGATTCTTTGAGTAGTGTCACCATGAACTGGGCAGACTGACACAGACTGAGTACATTTGAGGAACTGGAGGATTCCTCAGTCTTAATGGAGCCGATGAGACGGATGCATTTATAAAACGCTTGTAATACTGCACCTTAGGAACGCTGTCACTATTTTGTTTCTGCTTTAATTGACAGTTAAAGAAGAAGAAGATTGATTGAATGTACGTTGTGTAAGCATATCATATTACACATGCTTTTGTGATACAAAAAAAAAGTGAACAAAAAATGCAGAGTTAATGTTGAAGCATATATGTATGCCATTCATCTTCTGGATCAATCTGCTTAAAGTCATTTTCTGCACTGTTTTCTGTGACTGTTTGTCTTCTACTATTTTTGTCAATTTAGTTTAGTGTGTTAAATTTGGGGAAGACGAGCCACTATTTCTGTAATTTATTTTATATAGCATTTTAAAGTTTTGATTTACTGTATGAATTGTCTATATAAAGTGCCAAGACAATAAATTGTGTGACTCTGCAATACAGACTGTATTTGTCGTTATTTCACATGAGTAGCACGTGAACGCAGGAAATGAAGTGAACCCGGAAGTGAGCCGGGATCACCCTCTCAGCTGCCAACTCCTATGAAACCACTGCATCGTGTTTTGATGTCCTACATCGGTCTAAATCCTGATTTAAAAAGGACAATGATGGAAAGAGTATTCAGATCATTTTACTTGAATAATGGTGGCAGTGATACACAATAAAATACAATTAAATTGCAATCGGGCACACACAGGACACCTATGAGAGGAGCTGGTCCTCGTTTTTATCTTCCGTTGCGTTTCCAGAAACAAGACAAGGGTGTCGACGCTCTGTCGAAGTGTGGCGACCCGGAAAAAAAAGTTGTTTCTTTTAGGCTGTCATGAAGATCGATATTCCTCCAGTTGTGTATTATTGATCCGCTGACGATGGAGACGCTGACCGGGTTGTGTGTGCTGTTCGCGGCGCTGAGCCTCGTTGTGACCGAAGACGCGTACTTCGCGGAAGGCGGCACCCTCACTCTGGACGTGAGTCCTGCTTTTCCTGAACCCATCAAACACATCCTGTGGAAGTTCGGAGATAATCTGCTGGCTGAGTGGGTCGAAGGCAGCTCTGTGGACTTGTACCGCTCGTTTAAAGACCGCACAACCCTGAACACGAAGACGGGACAACTGGTCATCAACAACATGTCTCAAAACGACACGGGCGAGTATTCAGCGGATATCAACAGCAACGTCAAGAGTGTGAGCTACACGGCTAAATGGATCAAGCACGTGCCCAAGCCTATGGTGAGGATAAGAACATTGACGTGTGCAGTTTCTTCATTGGTGTGTAATGTGAGCTGTGATGGAGACACCAAAGAGGCGGAACCAGTCACCTACAGCTGGAAGATGGGAGCCAAAGACTGGGAGGGGCTGTCGGGAAAGGACATTCAAATCACCGACACTAAGAATGGACACGATCAGAACATCACCTGCCGGATGACTAACCCATTCAGTGCCAACGTTAGTGAAACCGTTCACAATCCGCTCTACCCGCAGTGAGAAACTGCGGTCAAGCCAGCCTCCACTTCGAAAGTCACAGTCAAGTCAGCCCGCACGTTGTTTTGCGGTACTTGTATTTACTCGGCATTATGGTATTAGCGTGTAAGATCAGACTTCAAAATAAGAGCAATTCCGGTTAAAGTGAGAGGACCTGTCATATTCATGAAATGGTCCATAGTTACATAATAGTTTCACTTCAGATTAATAGTACACCACCTCAGAGTGTCACTTAGGGATAATCAGGACATTCTGATGTAGGATTTCAAAATTAAAGTCCTTTTAAAATCTCATTCATGAGCCAATTTCTTTCTAATTTTAGATTTGAGAAGTGTGTGTGTGTGTGTGTGTGTGTGTGTGTGTGTGTGTATGTATATATATATATATATATATATATATATATATATATATATATATATATATATATATATATATATATATATATATATATATATATATATATATACATATATACACAATCTCAATCTAACAACCAAAAGTGTGAAATATTTAATTACCCAGTTCTAAAATAGCAATGCATCTTCATTTTTTAATTTTTTTTTTTGACAAATGAAAGGCGTTTCTTTCTTTTAATTTAAAAGAAGATGCTGATGATGACTCGTCTGTGATTCTTTGAGTAGTGTCACCATGAACTGGGCAGACTGACACAAGTACATATGAAGAGCTGGAGGATTCTTCAGTGTTAATGGAGTCATGTAGCAGATGTACTTATTAAATAATTGCTTGTAATAATGCACCTTAGGAATGCTGTCAGTATTTTGTTTCTGATTTAATTAACAGTTAAAGAAGAAGATTCAATGTACATTGTGTAAACATATATTACACATGCTTTTATGATAAGCAAATAAAGTGGACAAAAATGCAGAGTTAATGTTGAAGCATATATGTATGCCATCAATCTGCTTAAAGTCATTTTATGCACTGTTTTCTGTAGTATTGTTTTGCTTTTACTATTTTTGTCCATTTAGTTTAGTGTATTTTTGTGTGTTACGTTTAGGGAAGACGAGCCACTATTTTTGTAATTTATTTTAGTTAACATTTTAAAGTTTTGATTTGCATATTAATTGTTTATATAAAGTGCCTTGACAATAAATGTGTGACTTTGCTATACACACTGTATTTGTCATTATTTCACATTGAGTAGCACGTGAACGCAGGAAATAAGCGAACCCGGAAGTGAACCGGGGATCATCCTCTCGTCTCGCTCCTCTCTGTGCGGTGATGCTCGTAACGTTAGACCAGAGAGCCGCCGCCGTCTGTCCGCCGTACCGGGGATGGATTTAGAAGAAGCTCTTCAAGTTGTCGGTGAGTTTGGACCCTACCAGAAGCGGGCGGTGGCTGTCCTTGTCCTGACATAGACTAGTGAATTTAAAAACCATGTTTTTGTACATATGAGAAAACAATAACCGCGGTAAAGCTTCCGGGTTGTCACAGCTCGTAGCGCGACGTGGCTCTCACGCGCTATAACGTTGCTGTGGACCAAAACAATACCACGTGTTGGCGGTTAAACATCATAACTTTAGAGCTGTCGCCACGTGTTTACAGTTTAGTTCCAGCTACAGTGCAGCAACTCTACAAACCCTGGATACTTACGTTGACACGCACTGCAAATGTCTGAGTTGTTTACATCTGGGCTATTGAAAGGACATAACTAGTCATTCACACATCCACGTATTCCAAACTATGTCAAGTTGACATTAGGTCCACACAGATATGGAACACATGTTCATCGCATGGGAAGTCCTTGAACTCACACTCTTCAAGGCAGACTTGAACTTTCTCCAGGTCCACGTGGTGCGAACAGTCTCTGCCTCCGTACGGTTGAGGGACTGCATGCAGTGTGGAGGGACGTCCACGAGGTGATGGTGAGTTGTGGACTTGACGGACAAAGAGTATATAAAATACTTCAGTCAGTACTCCTGACCCATGCATTGGTGTAAGGTGTTACGACGGGCCCCAGTGCATGCTAGTTACTACTTATGAAAAATACTCACACATCATTGTGTGTTCTCGTCAAACGATCAAATAGAAACGTGACATTTGACAATATAAACATACTGTAAGATACATTTTGTTTTGTTTGGTACAACCTCCCACCACTTGGGGGCGTAGTGCCGCCGTCAATTAGGCCACAGGTGACTCTAATCAGGAGGGTCACTTGATACAGGTGTCGCTGAGTAGACGGGGGCAAACCGTTTTTGACCGTGCGATATTTAATGAATGTTAATGGGTTGATTTCTTGGTTGGCCGGAAAGCCCACAATAAGAAATAGAGAGTAGACAGCTGGATACGTGCTCTTCTCCACCGAGGTCTCCATGATGCAGGAAGTAGAAGTACTTCTGGAAACAGCATCCGATGCTTTCATTGTGGCTGTCATTTCATCACCGGATCGACCCAAAGATTCAACTTTACCCGAAAGTTTTAATGCAAATAATACTGTGTCGTCAGTTGTTCCACCAAAGATACATTTCCTCTCTAACCCCCCCCCGCCATATGTGTTTATTTAATGGTCCAATATTTCATAACAAATAAACATTTGGACAATAATCTAAAAAATACAATTACAAAGTTGATGAACAAGATTCTTTTTTGTTCTGTCATGTCCCACTAATCGCCTAACGACCCCTTGGATACATTGTGTGACCTTTTGGAGGGGGTCCAACCCTAGGTCAAATGCTATTAATGCATTGATGCATTCGTGTCAATAAAAAAATATAATATAATGTTTAATGATATATCATTTTTGTGCGGACTGAGTGATTTTACTTTTGTTACTCTTGTGTTTTATTTTGCTGATAATACTGTTTGTATTTCACTTGAATAGGATTGAATGCAGGACTTGTATTTATATTGTAATATTTTCATTATATTTTGGGCTTTTCAAGACAAGCGTGTATTTGCATAACCTATCATTCCCTGCTATGGTGCAGTGGAGGATTCTATTAGTTCAGCCGTGTTTCATTAGGTTTCATTAGCATTGTGCTACTGAGGCCATCTAGTTGTAGTTTACGTTGCATCATTGGTTCTAAGAAGCCTCTCCATTGAGAGGATAGTGAAGCCTAGCGTTCCTTTCTGTCCATTTGTATTCTAATATTATGGGAGTTGAGATCCAATATAGAAAATCCGCCAACTCCGATATGTGCAACACTCCCAATCGTTCCTATTAAATGAATGATTCGCAGATCACTTTCCTATTTCTTATGAAGTCTTTTTTTTTAGAAAAACTTGTGAAAACACTAAACATTTGAATGTGCATTGTAGCTCAACAGTTTTATTTCAACATGATACACATTTCAACAGATACAAGGTGAGGCTGTTCTATAGATGTTAACAATGTAGAACCTGAATAAACAAAGTCTATGATGTGTTGAATAAAATATAATTTCCTCTGACCTTGAGAGCATTAAAAGAGTTCAATATTCCAGGCTTATTTAACCTGCGGACATGAGGAAATGTGGAAATATCAGACTTTTAACTGCTCTCTTGAGCCACAAATGGCTTGTTTCCCAAGGCTTAGAATCATTTTATTTGCCAATAAAACATTGTTTTCACTGAGTTAGTTTGCTAAGATCTGGGAACACAACAACATCAGTACAATGACTGATTACTTGGCAAGAACCATAGAATTTAAACAAACTCAGTTGAAGCCACGCCCCCACGCTAAGTTCAGGGTCAAAAGTCTGAACTGAAAAAAACGATCTGAAAGTGAAAAAAAGATTTGAAACCGGAAAAAAAAATCTGAAACTGAAAAATACAAGACCTCAAATATCAAAATATATATGAAAGTGAAAAAAAAAATGTATTAAAAAAAATTCCGGAACTGAATCAAAATTATATTCAACCTCAAAAAACTTTTCATTCACTTATTTTTATTTTGAATACATTGCTGTATTTTTCAATGTTCAAGACCACAACTTGAGCTTTCAGGTTCAAATAATTTTTTCAAATGATAAAATGTTTTGACCTGGATTTAGCTCCATACAAACCAGCCTACATCACCTGCAGAATATATCAAGGATTAGAGGACTTATGTCTCAACAGGATTTGGAAAAACTTGTCCATCATTTATTTTCAGTAGACTGGACTACTGTAACGGTGTGTTCACAGGTCTCTGTAAAAAGTCAGTCGAGTCCTCACTAAGACCAAGAAAGTGGATCACATCACTCCAGTTCTGAGGTCTTTGCACTGACTTCCTGTCCAACAAAGAATTGACTTTAAATCCTGCTGTTGGTTTATAAAGCACTGAATGGTTTAGGACCAAAATACATCTCTGATCTGCTGCTACCCTATGAACCATCCCGACCCCTTAGGTCGTCTGGGACCGGTCTACTTCCTGTTCCCAGAGTCAGAACTAAACATGGAGAAGCAGCGTTCAGTTCTTCTGCTCCACATATCTGGAACAAAGTCCCAGAAAGCTGCAGGTCTGCTGAGACCCTCAGCTCCTTTAGATCCAGACTGAAGACTTTTATGTTTTCTGCTGCCTTTAATTGAACCACATTCAAGGATATTAATCAATTTCCTGCATTTTAGTACTGTATTTTATTTCCTACACAGCTTTTCAGTGTTTTAATGACTGTTTTTAATGTTTCTTAATTGTTTTTCCTTTTTTTTGCCTTATGTTTTGATGCTTTTAATGGTTTTATGTGAAGCACTTTGAATTGCCTTGTTGTTGAAATGTGCTCTACAAATAAACCTGCCTTGCCACACGAGCTCTTGAGCTTTCTTTATGTAGTCGGTTGAGCTTAGTTTGTTCTTAATAACTTCTCTTCAGTACAGAGCAATGATAAGAGTTCCTTGTAGTAATAAAGTCCTCAAGATAGGCCACTGTAGTTGGAAACTCCAGACTGTAACATTACATTGATGATGCAAATAGTTTCACAATTGTAGCACAGAGTTTGTTCCATCAACAGTGATGTTTGTTCAAGCTGTAAAGAAACACCGACATGACTGAGAGAAGGGGAAATACATGGTTATAAATTATGGCAGGGTTAGTTTTTGGATGTTTAACTAACATTAATTAATATTACAAGACAGTTAGAGCAACACCATACAGTACAGAGAAACCGATTCACACACATATCTTGAGACGTGCACATATACATGAGAAAGGAAGTCATTTACTATTAAGGTGTCATATTAAGACTTTAAACCGTTGCCATTACACAGAGACACAAAATCTGTTTCCTGCTCTTTTGTACATTACTGCATTATCATGATGTGCGCCCATTACTTCTGCAATAAAACAATGTGGTAGAGCTGTTTAATTATGTAGCAGTGTTGTTATTGTATTAGGTCTGAAAGCATTTCTAAAGAAACGACAGTTATAGGGCATAAATCGAGTCACGTGTCACGAATTGCAATTTGGACGGATAGCCTACGTCCAAGCCTATATAGCCTCGATAGCCTATATACTACGTAAAAAAATGACCATTACATGTGTTGAGAGCAAACAATCAAACAACTAACAGTTTAGTTATGTGAAAGTGTAAAAGAAAAGAAACACACTAGCTTCTTAAAAAAAGAAATATCCTGCAGATCAGCTTGAGGCTACACCTCAGTTCTAACACTTCTGGACATTGTTAAGCGTATGGTGGTGGTGCTGAGGGTCGTTGTTCTGTTAATGCTCCACTGCTTGAAGAGCTCCCTAGCTTTTTTGCGGAAGTTCTTTCCCACAATAATGTAGAGGATGGGGTTAAGAACACTGTTGAAGAAGGCCAAATACATGAAGCTACTTGCGCAGGTAAATACGATAGTGATGAAGGTACAGTCTGTCAGGACTTCAGCATGTAGAAGGAATAAGACTATCTTAACCAGGTGGAATGGTACCCAGCAGATCATAAACGCCAGGAGGACCGCCAGCATTAGAGTGGTGGCCTTCTGCTCCCTCTTCTTGGTGTTTAACCCAACAATTGACCTGTTTTTCAGAGCTCGAATAATCCTGAAAGTGCAGAAGGAAATAATGAAAAGGGGGATGATGAAGCCCAACGTCATCAGCATCACAGTAAACACACAGTTTTCAGTGAGGGTTGGGTAATTAAGATGGCACACAATAGAGTTTGTGTAATGGGAATATGTCACATCCCTGTAGACGAGTGTGGGGACACTCAGGAACAATCCGAAACACCAAACCAGCAGACAGCCCAGTTTGGCATATTTTGGCCTACGCATTCCCTCATGGGACAGCGGGTGCGCCAGTGCCACATAGCGATCTATGCTAATCAGAACAAGGAAGTAGATGCTGCAGTAGGCGTTCATGTTGATGGAGAGGGTGACCAGTTGGCACAGGGGATAACCAAAGGTCCAGTTGAGGTTTTTGGCTACGTATCCAGCCCAGAAGGGCAAAAAAGCCACGAGGAGGAGGTCAGCAGCGGCCATGTTGCTCAGGTAGATCTCAGCCATGGTGCAGGCCTTCTTATGAAGGCAGAACACCAGCAGTACAAACACATTTAACACGATTCCCAGCACAGTGATGAGCAGGATAAACACCGGCACCACAGTGATGTACCATTCCTTCAATTCTGCTTCAGGACACGTTGTGTTATTTGTGTTGTTTTGTTGTTGAGTGCTGAAGTTAGCAGCGACGCTGTGGAGAGTCAGGAAGAAAAAAAAAAGGCAATTTGAAGGTAACTTTGACATTTTCTTTAAAGTTGTGTCATTATCATGATGTGGAATACTGGGAAACACTGAACACTGTGAAGTGCTGAGAAATATTGAGTTAATGCTTTTGAAGTATTAAATACTGAGTGACACAGAATACTGTGAAATAGCTGTTTGCCCATTTTAATGTAGTTCCCAGAGAAGCTGATTGTGGATAAAACGTTTAGGCTCAAATGAGTCAGTTTTACAATGATGTTAACCGGCACAACAGTCTGGTTAGACGGCTACGGTTTAATGAGTTCTCGGAAAATTCTGCAGACAAAGGCACTGACATGTGTTTGTCATCTGGGACTCTAGAAATGTGTAAAATTGCCAATTAATTGGCTATTTCTGCTGCAAGTCTAGGACTGTTGGAGTTCACTTTTTAAATAAAGTATAAGATTGTATTATGTTATATATATATATATGTATATATGTATATATATATAAACGTATATATATATGTATATATGTATATATATATATATATATATACATATATGTATATATATATATATATATATATGTGTATATATATATATATGTATATATATATATGTATATATATATGTATATATATATATATAACATAATACAATTTTATACTTTATTTAAAAAGTGATAAAACGTATACATATATATATATATATATGTATATATATATATATATACGTATATATATATATATATATATATGTATATATATATATATATACGTATATATATATATGTATATATATATATATATATATATGTATACGTATATATATACATATATATATATATATATATATATATATGTATACGTTTTATCTATACATTTACATTATTTATTTGCTGATTATATTTTGTACATTATTTTTGAATATGCAAAGTATGAAGAGTAGAAGTATAAATTAGCAGAAAATGGATAAAGTACAAGTACCTCGAAACTGTACTTAAATGCTGTAGTTATGGTACCTTGTAACTTTCCACGACTGATTATTATTTAGGACAACTTAATGCAACTCAATTTCTTTAACTCTTCTTTCTATATTCATTTCAGAATTGAACAAACGGCACAACCGTTTTTTAAATACTTGTCATCGTGATTTTACTAACTATCTAAACCGTGGGACTTAATCTCATTGACATCTAACACTAAACGTGTTGAGGCACATGTTGGAACAACAAATAAAATGGGTATCATTTAAACAGGCTGTGCCCTGTCAAGTCTAGACTAAACCATTTTCTGTTTGACTTTACACCATGAAGATGAATACATATAAAGAGTCTGTATACTGTCATTCACGGGCGATGTTATAAAGCACATAGCAAAGTAATATAAAAGCCCAAATAAAGATTATACCTTGTCGGCAGATGAGCCATTCTTCCTGAGGAATCCCAACTGTAGAATGTTCAGACGTGCTACACTGCTCCAGTACCTCCTGCTATTCTCTCCGTCTCTGACCCACTCTCTTAAATGAGAAAGGAAGCTGATATAAAGTCACGTCTCCTCCTCCATTCTGTCCCGCTTCTATTTTTTTTCATCCCATTTTCTAGTAGCATTGTACACACAGCCTGTCTGTCTGTTTGCAGTAAAGTTTGTGTCTACCTAAGTCACATTTTTTAGGATATTATCTCAGAGATGTTCATTTTTTAGCAATATATTTAAAGGTGCTAAATTTGAAATCTATTTCTCTCCTCACGGTTCTCATCATTGAGACAACTGAGCTGTTGAAGAAAATCATCATATAACTTAGGATTGAACTGAAAACATGTTCTGATCCTGATATCTCAACCCAGTTGAATAAACAGATGTTTTTTTTAGAAAGTATGAGTGCCAGCAGCCTTCGAGTGAAGAACGATGGCGTCATGAAACTCCCAAACATTTCCCAGCGAACGAGACGAACATCCTGCCAACATGTTCTGTTATAATGTTCTGGAGATAACATGACCAAACTAGGCAAAACAAGCAAGGCCCCGTGTTGGAAACCAGGGATGTTTTGTTTATGTGATTCGGCCGACTGATCTGATTGATGGAAAGTGACTTAAGGGGGGGGGGGGGGGGGGGGGATTAGACTATAAGGGTAAGCTGTAATAACTGACACGTTGGACTTTGATGAATGTTGCCTTGTGCTCATTAAAACACTTCCCGCTGGTTGCTACTCCAAGAACTCCGTCTCTTCTCTTCATTTTCGCAACGACTTTGGCTCGCAGCTAACAATGCTAACAGTGCAAACAAGGGTAAACGTGCTGACAAAGGTAATAGTGTTAACCTGGGGATTGTACACTTCCGTGACGACTTTAAAAAATATATATATATATATTTTAGAACATTCAGCGCATATTTCGGATACTTGCCATACTCCAAAACTCACCAAATTTTGCGGACTTCTCAGGCCTGGTGAAAATAGACGTATGATATGGGTTTCGTAATTGCGTTTTAAAAAATGTCTCTCTAGCGCCACCTATCAGTCAGACCGGCGACGCCCCTCGGCCAGTATGTCCGATTTACTTGAATTTCACCACACGTCCTGCCTTTCAGGAAATCCTCAGCTCTCATTCCTCTTGATGCTTCATCTGCTGAATTCTCCTTGGAACCCAAATATCTCCACTGATCCACATCTGCTGCTTCTCTGATGAAAGCGGTTCCGTTTGCCACAAAAGTGTGGAATCGTCTAGTTTCACTAGAGATATCTTTGAGGACTGTTGTGCTGTTCGTCCAGAAGACTGACTTCTCCAGCTTGAGTTGCAACTCCTTCCGAAGCATTTTGTCCACACGAACCGCAACTGCGGCTGTGAGTTCCAGTCGAGGAATTGTAGTCCGCTTTAGTGGAGCAACTCTGGCCTTTCCCAAGAGAAATGCAACATGTACTTTATGAACCGTTTCCAATCTCACGTAAGACACAGTTCCGTATCCAACTTGACTGGCACCGGAAAAGTGGTGAAGCTGTGCTGTAGCAGCGGTCCACTTTGAACTCAGACATCCTTTGCAGGTCCTCAAGCCAATTAGACCATTGCTCAGAGAAAGAGTGGGGAATAGCGCCATCCCACCCCAGGTTTGGGGCCAGGTGGGGCCTCTTCTGTTCAACATTACAAGACAGTTAGGGCAACACCATACAGTACAGAGAAACCGATTCACACACATATCTTGAGACGTGCACATATACACGAGAAAGGAAGTCATTTACTATTAAGGTGTCATATTAAGACTTTAAACCGTTGCCATTACACAGAGACACAAAGTCTGTTTCCTGCTCTTTTGTACATTACTGCATTATCATGATGTGCGCCCATTACTTCTGCAATAAAACAATGTGGTAGAGCTGTTTAATTATGTAGCAGTGTTGTTATTGTATTAGGTCTGAAAGCATTTCTAAAGAAACGACAGTTATAGGGCATAAATCGAGTCACGTGTTGTCATCGAACACTTGCACATCACAGTGTGTGTGGTGGAAAATATTCCTATACCCGCTTTGCGTGAGTCTTCTAATGCTGAAATACATAATACCAAAAACCAGGTTGTCTTTTAAGTATTTGTTCTCTGCGCAGAGAAGGTTCAATCATCACAACAGACTGCGTACAGTCTCAGTGAGGAAGAACCAAGAAAAAAGTGAACAAGCTTTCTTTATACAGAATGAGCAAAGGTGGGGGCCGATGACCGATGTTACAGACGTTTCGGTCTCAGACTTTTGGACTCAGACTGATGGAACAACATTCAAAAACAAACGGCCAGCAACCAAAACAAGCGGCCCAGAGGCCTTGGCATGGAACATTCTCATACATCACAGTTAGTTATCTTTGTGAACAGGCAAGGGAGAATTCTTCTTTCGCACAACAGAGACACGGTGAAGTTCAACAAAGTTCAGAGCAAAATTACTTATGCATGAATACAATATACTGAGTAGAAATATATATATATACTACGTAAAAAATCACCATTACTTGTCATTAAGGCACTTGTGTCTCTCATACACGTCTTGGCTTGTTTACATTTTGCAGTCCTTTAGTTCTGGTACATTTCCGTGTAGAAGCCCAAGCCTTGAGAAGTCAATTTAATGTCTCTTTTTACTGAAGGCGTTTCAACATCCTTCGCCTGAACGTCAGACATTTTCAACGCTTCTTCTAAACTGATTGTCGCACGTCAATGAAATCCGTCATCGGACCTACGTAAATGCAGGCGAAGTGCAGCAAAAAACAGCAAAGGTGCTTACAGGCCGATCGGGTCCAATTCATCACACAAACACACACTGAAGTCGGGTTTGTGATCAATGAAAGCTGCAGATAGTGGTGCGCGGGTGTTGCTGAATGTTTATTTGCAGCGATTCAACGCAGTCAGACTTCTCAAACATCATGAAACATGGACATCACTGTGAATACGGACTTTTAACCTCCACTCGTTTGACCGTCTTCCTATACGCCAGTCGTATCACGGACCAGTTTCGATCCGACCAGTCCAATGACGAGGGATCGGTCCTTTGAGTCCAAGGGCAAAGTTTTTTACTTAACGTAGAGGCCATTTGTCGAATAAATCTAAATAAAACAAACGATAATCAAAGGCCACTGATGCACCGTGGTTTGTAGTTTACGCAGGCAGGAACGAGTAGATTGTCGATACAGGATTCAGATTTTTCTTCTTTATTTAAGTAAGCCAAACAAAACAAGCAAACAAACAAAAATAACAAAGAGAACTTCTGTCTCACGCTGTCTCTCCTGTGCTGGTGGGACCTACCTACTCCTATATATATATATATATATATATATATATATATATATATATATATCTATATATATATATCTATATATATATATATATATATATATATATATATATATATATATAGCCAAAGGTGCCCACAGTGTTTACCCAAAGAACTAACAAACGAACTAACCCAAAACTAAGTATACTTAAACAACAAAACATAATATAACTAAACAAATTACTATTAAAGAGAAAAAGCAATCTTAATATATCACACAATAAATCTAATCTAAATAAGCAAACATATAGCATAATTAAACAATACTACTTATTAATTAAATAACAAAATACTAATATCAAATAAATAGCTCCAACTTTAACATTACATGTGTGTCATAGAACTTTCCAGAAGTTCGGAATATTGAGTTTCTAAAGTTTTTGTTTTGTTTGACAGTCACTCGTCATCAGAGATTGAGGATATCAGCCAGACGCTGCAGTCAAGTCCTCTTTCAAGGTGTTCTCTCTTCTTATTGTTTTCATTCATGTGTGAGTTCATGCAGTTTAAATGAACTATAAATGTGTATAAGACTTGTTAACAAGCTAGACTGTGACGCAGTTCTATTACACTGTTCTTGATACTATTTTAACTCAGCGTTTCACTCTTAATGCTATTTTAATTCAGTGTCTGAGGGAGTGACACCGAGGTCAAAAAGTGGCCGATGGTGTGCCACCGTGGTTCAACGGTATGTACCTATCCCTGGAGTGGTATGTGGCATACCACTATAGGGATACATTACATTACATTACATTACAGTCATTTAGCAGACGCTTTTATCCAAAGCGACTTACAATAAGTGCATTCAACATTGGTAATCAAAAGAACTACTAGTCACCAGAAGTCATAAGTACATTTCCTTTTCCAAACAAGCATCTAAGAGCATGAAGCAGATAGGTACCAGCAATGCTGCTGTTGTTCAGCGGTAGGTACCTATCCCTATAGTGGTATGCCACAGTGACATACCACTATAGGGATAGGTACCTACTGCTGAACAACAGCAGCATTGCTGGTACCTATCCCTATAGTGGTATGTGGCATACCACTATAGGGATAGGTACCTACTGCTGAACAACAGCAGCATTGCTGGTACCTATCCCTATAGTGGTATGTGGCATACCACTATAGGGATAGTTACCTACTGCTGAACAACAGCAGCATTGCTGGTACCTATCCCTATAGTGGTATGTGACATACCACTATAGGGATAGTTACCTACTGCTGAACAACAGCAGCATTGCTGGTACCTATCCCTATAGTGGTATGTGACATACCACTATAGGGATAGGTACCTACTGCTGAACAACAGCAGCATTGCTGGTACCTATCCCTATAGTGGTATGTGACATACCACTATAGGGATAGGTACCTACTGCTGAACAACAGCAGCATTGCTGGTACCTATCCCTATAGTGGTATACCACTATAGGGATAGGTACCTACCGCTGAACAACAGTAGCATACCATCGGCCACTTTCCGATCTCGGCACTACTGGTCTGAGGTTATCCTCATGAGTTCAGTTAAGCCGGTCATTAAAGATTTTATGATTTTATTTGTTTTCTTCTAAACATGCAGTACATTGTGAGTTTTGTGATGTAATACAAATGTCTCTTTATTGTTTGTCTTGAGAACATGTAATAAACTGCAACAATTATGTATTGAATGTCTATTGTTATTCTTCTATTTGTTAGGAATTAATGCAAAAGTATTGGGTTGTATTACCCTTTGTAAACAAACGGTAACATTCTGGCATATGCCGTAAAATTACCGTAAAACCAGTTATACTACTATTACATAACGTAATCCAGTATACGGTAATATACCGTAAAAGTAAATTATGTTAGCTTCACCATAAAAAACGTCCCTACTGCCAGTAAGTTACAGTTATTTTACGGTGAAATTGTTTAAAGTGGAGTAGTTCGATCAACAAACGTGCCTCATATTCTATAAGATCATAAAATGTTTTTGGCATTGAGAACCACACATCTGTAATAAGTCAAATGTTTCATGAGCGCAGAAAAACATCCCCGTTTTCAGCTTTGTGACGATGCATTTTCCAGCTGATAAAAGAGGCTTTTTAAACAGTTAATTTAGCTTAGGAAGTAGGGTCATTTTCTAAATGCATCAAGGAACACTTCATCCTTCAGTTTATCACAAAAACTCAACATTTAAAATACGTGGACAGAATGGGGATGAAAAATTATAATCTGAAAAATAACACAAATTATCAGATAACTGAGTAAAAACTACAATCTTAGTTAGCATTTTAAAGTTTTGATTTGCATATTAATTGTCTATACTGGATAGCTACGTATTTGTCATTATTTCACACGAGTAGCGCGTGAACGCAGGAAATAAGCGAACCCGGAAGTGAACCGGGGATCATCCTCTCGTCTCGCTCCTCTCTGTGCGGTGACGCTCGTAACGTTAGACCAGAGAGCCGCCGCCGTCTGTCCGCCGTACCGGGGATGGATTTAGAAGAAGCTCTTCAAGTTGTCGGTGAGTTTGGACCCTACCAGAAGCGGGCGGTGGCTGTCCTTGTCCTGACACAGGTTAGTGAATTAAAAACCATGTTTTTGTACATATGAGAAAACAATAACCGCGGTAAAGCTTCCGGGTTGTCACAGCTCGTAGCGCGACGTGGCTCTCACGCGCTATAACGTTACTGTAGACCAAAACATTAACACGTGTTGGCGGTTAAACATCATAACGGTAGAGCTGTCGCCACATGTTTCAAATGTAGCTACAGCTACGAGTGCAGCAAGTGCACTCTACAAACCCTGGATACTTACGTTGACACGCACTGCAAATGTCTGAGTTGTTTACATCTGGGCTATTGAAAGGAAATAGCTAGTAGCTACGTCATTCACACGCCCACGTATTCCAAACTACTTTAAGTAAATGTCCCCCCATGGTATGTAATATGTAATGCCACTTATATTAAATTTGATCGCACATATTGGCATATTGCGCTTTGGTTAAAGTTGACCCCTCCTTCCTAGCTAACGCTAGCTAGTTAGCTTGCTCACCAAACTAAATCCCAGAAGTTTCCACACGATGTGAGTTTGGTATTGATTTAAGATCAGTCAGTTAATGATGCAGGGAAGCTTAAAGGAGCTGCCAACTCCTATGAAACCGCTGCAGAGTGTGCTGATGTCTAAATCCTGATTTAAAGTCCATTGATGGAGAAAGTATTCAGATCCTTTTACTTAAGTAATGGTAGTAATAATACACAATGAAATACTTATCTACAAGTAAAAGTCCTGTACTCAAAAAATTACTTGAGTAAAAGTACGTCAGTAAATTATCAGAAAAATGTAGTTAAAGTAGTTAAAGTCCTCTTTGTACAGTAAAATATATCCGTTTTTTACTATTTAATATGATATTTTTGGAATACTAGTTTTCTGCTGCTTTATGTTGCATTTTACTGCTGAATATATTTAGTTTGTGTTAATATTGTTATTACATACTGTTGAGTAGTTGGATCCACAAACGTGCTTCATATTCTATAAGATCACAAAATGTTTTTGGCATCGCTGTCCTGTGAGAACCACACATCTGTAAAAAGTCAAACTTTTCATGAACTCTTTTTAAACAGTTCATTTACTTTAGGAAGTCGAATCATTTTCCAAACGCATTAAGGAACACAGAAGGTTCTCAGCTCGGTAACGTAGTGATCTGTGTGTTTCAGGTGTACATGGCCTGTCAGTCCATGCTGATCGTACTGGTTGGATCTACTCCAGAGTACCTCATCGAGCAGCAGGACGGGGTCCCATCCAGCCAGCAGGAGCTCCAAAAACACATCACCTTTACGAAGAACATTGACTCCATCGTGACAGAGGTGAGGGAGCTAGAGTTCATCACTTTGGTCCAACCAACGCCGCTGAGTCAGCATGTGTGCTTTTCTGACTCTTCCCTGTGTTCCCCAGTGGTTTCTCATCAAGCATCAGGCCTATAAGGTCAGTCTAGCCGGATCGCTGTTTTTCGCCGGGCTTCTGGTCGGGAACGTCGTGTTCGGGCCGCTCTCCGACAGGATCGGAAGGAGACCTGTTTACTTGACGGGTGAGGACAATCTCAGACCAGGATCAGGCAGATTTGTGTTGTCAGTGGACATTTGAGTTTGCGCCAGATTTGAAAATGTAAAACATTTCAAAGAAGTAGGTAGAAAAGGGTTCGTCCTATTTTAAGTTGAACAGATTTTAAATAGGAAGTTTCAGTGATAAGAATTCTGAAATATTTGCCAACATCGATGACCTGGAAAGACTGTGAAATGCAATTATTAATTTTAAGGCTGTTAAAAACAAACCACAAATAATGCGATCAATACATTATTATTTGTTTTTCACAACCTCTTACATAATATACAACCTTCATAAAGCATCTTGGATATTGAAGACAGTATTTCTGTCATTATAATAATTCCTCTTTCCCATGATCCCAGGTACTCGCTGTGAGCTATCGTGAGAAATAAAGTTGGCTTGGTGCATCGCTAATTATAGTATTATACATTTGCCGCGGAGAACACGTTTGGACACTTTTCTTTTCATCAGATAATTGCTGCTGGGCAGAAAGTGTTAGTTTACACTCGGATCAACGCTTAAAAAAACAAAACCAAACGGTAAATCTTGAGTGAAACCAAAAGAGAGAGAGATTAAAAGAGAGAGATGAATTGCGTTTACGCTGCATGCAGACATTTATAAAATGCCCGTCCTCCTTCTCCTCATCTCTTTCTCTGCCTCCCAGGTCTGTTTTTTGAGGTGATCTTCGGTTATGTGACCGCCTTCGCTCCCAGCTATGAGGTCTTCGCCGTGTCCCGTCTCCTCGTGGGGCTGATGAACGGCGGCATCGGCCTTGTCTGCTTCGTTCTCACTCAGGAGTACGTGGGCAAGTCCTACTGGGCCATGACCGGTACGGAAACACCAAAACAATCCCATCATGCATCACTCTATGCTTTTTACCTGCTGCCAAATTAGTTAATAATTTGTTTTGGATATCTTTCAGGTAAAATGCTGAATGTTCAGGGACCAAACCTGTGTTTTTCTTTTCCATTACAAGACGGTCACTTTAGCCACTAAATGATCCTTTTGTTTCCGTCTTCAGGGACGTTGACGAGCATATGTTTTGCAGTCGGCATCGCACTGTTCGGAGCTCTGGGCTACTTTGTCCGGCCGTGGAGGACACTGGCCGTAGTGGCCAACTCGTCTGGCGTCCTGTTCTTCCTGCTGTCTGTGTGAGTACGAACCTCAGAGAGATGAATCCCCACATTAAACCCAAAACAATGAGAAGCATTTCCTCTGAGGAGAGGTTTGTTTTTAGCAGCCTTCCCGTTTTTTCCAGGCAAATATTTCAGAATTCTTATCACTGAAACTTCCTTTTTAAAATCTGTTCAACTTAAAATAGGGCGAAACTTTTTCTACTTACTTCTTTTAAATGTTTTACATTTTCTAATATGTGAATATGATAAAGCCTCCGCTCTTTTAAACGCTATATCCACATAATCACATCTGTGCCAATGCAATAATCTCTCCTTGCCTCCTTTCCTCCAGAACTCTTCCAGAGTCTCCTCGCTGGCTGTATTCTCAGGGTCAGACGGAGCAAGCTGAAGAGGTAAAACGCATTTATGCAATCGCAATGTCTGGTTGTAGTTAAGTGCAGCGCTGAGGCTTGTCGTAGATTCAAACCCCGAGATGCTTTCCCGCGTCCTTCAAGGCCGCCAGAGTCACCCCCCTTCTGAAGAAACCATCACTTGACCCCTCTGATGTCAAGAACTTCAGACCGGTTTCTCTTCTACCCTTTCTATCCAAAACACTTGAACGTGCTGTCTTTAACCAACTGTCTTCCTATCTCCACCAAAACAGCTTTTTGGACCCTCACCAGTCCGGGTTCAAAGTGGGTCACTCGACAGAGACGGCCCTCCTTGCGGTGACAGAGTCGCTTCACGCCGCGAGAGCTAACTCTCTCTCCTCTGTCCTGATTCTCCTGGACTTGTCTGCGGCGTTTGACACTGTGAACCATCAAATCCTCCTCTCATCTCTCGAGGGGATGGGCGTCTCAGGCTCTGCACTCTCCCTGTTTGCATCCTACCTGACGGGTCGATCCTACCAGGTGACCTGGAGGGAACTGACCCCTACGGGGGTTCCGCAAGGGTCAGTTCTGGGCCCCCTTCTCTTCTCGCTCTACACAACATCTCTGGGTTCTGTTATTCGCTCGCATGACTTCTCCTACCATTGTTATGCCGATGACACCCAGCTGGTCTTGTCATTTCCCCCCGGTGACACCCAAGTGGAGACGCGCATGGCTGCGTGTTTGGCTGACATCTCGAAGTGGATGACGACACACCACCTCAAGCTCAACCTAGACAAAACTGAGCTACTGTTCCTCCCGGGGAAGGGCTGCCCGCACCGGGACCTGTCCATCACCATTGATGATACCGTGGTGACGCCAACTCGGACTGCGAGGAACCTGGGTGTGACCCTGGATGACCAACTGTCATTCTCGGCAAACATTTCATCCGTTACACGCTCCTGCAGATTCCTGCTCTACAGCATCAGGAGGATTTGTCCTTTCCTCACTGACGAGACGGCGCAGGTTCTCATCCAGGCTCTTGTCATCTCCCGCCTGGACTACTGCAACTCTCTACTCGCCGGAGCCCCGGCGTCGGCCATCAGACCTCTGGAGCTTGTCCAGAAAGCCGCAGCTCGCCTGGTGTTCAATCGCCCCAAGTTCTCCCACACAACTTCCTTTCTCCGTTCTCTACACTGGCTACCTGTAAGAGCTCGCATCCAGTTTAAGACTCTGGTGCTAGCCTACAGGGCAGTGAAAGGAACAGCTCCTTCCTATCTCCAGGCCACGGTCAAGCCTTACACCCCCGCCCGACCACTTCGCTCTGCTGCCTCGGGGCGATCGGTCGCCCCGTCGCTCAGAGGTCCTGGCGGCCGATCGACCCGGTCACGGCTGTTTTCTGTCCTGGCCCCACAGTGGTGGAATGAACTTCCCACCGACGTCAGGACAGCGGAGTCGCTGCCCATCTTTCGGCGCAGGCTGAAAACCCACCTCTTCAGGAAGTGCTACCCTGAGCCTTCCACTTAGCACTTATTGTATTCATACTAGCTTGTTGCACTTATTGTATTCGTATTACTTATAGCACTAACTGTTTTTCTTGTTTCTGCCCTGTACTTTGGCTCTGAGTTATGCTCTGCTTCATGCTCTTAGATGCTTGTTTGGAAAAGGAAATGTACTTATGACTTCTGGTGACTAGTAGTTCTTTTGATTACCAATGTTGATGCACTTATTGTAAGTCGCTTTGGATAAAAGCGTCTGCTAAATGACTGTAATGTAATGTAATGAGATTTAAAGCACAACATATATATTGGGGTCACTTCTTTTCCTTGACTTCAGTGGAAAACCTCATGAGCTCTAGAAATGAATCGGAATGGATCTGAATGGACCTGAAACTCGTGAATTGTGCGTCATCTTTGAAACCTTGTTCATCTTGTCTTACAGGTTCTGCGCTACATGGCGCTGAGGAACGGCAACGCTGCCAAACACGTGACGCTGAAGCGTGTCGGCGCTGCTAAAGCCGGTAATCGCAACAGGCGTGCGGGTGTCCTGCAGCTGGTGCTCCACCCAGTCCTCCGTCTGAGGACAATGGTGCTCATGTATGTCTGGTGAGTGACGAGCCCAAAGCTGTTAAAATGTGACTGATGCTGCTGGTTCAATTCCTGCTCCTGTTGCGCAATCTGTCCTCCAGTCTGTCTGCGGTTACACGCCGCTGATACCAACTGTAGGAATGAGCAGAATGTTTGCTTCTATGATAATGCAATATTTAAGTAGTCTGGGAATGCATCATGCTGTATAACCACTGTGGTTTGTAACGTAACCACTGTAACCATAGCAACTAAACCACATGTTCAGTTTGATATTTAGTTGTATAATTGAAACTCATAAACAGTCATTTGTTATTTTAATACATTTTAGTGGATTTTCAAAAAAATCTTGTAAGTTTTTGTACAGAACAATTGTATTGTATTTTATCTGATGTGTGTGTGTGTGTGTGTGTGTGTGTGTGTGTGTGTGTTGCAGGTATGCGTGCAGTCTGGTGTACTACGGTCTGACTCTGGGAGCTGCCGACACGTCTGGTAACCGCTACGTCAACGTAGCCATGTACGGCCTGGTGGAGCTGCCCGCCTACCCGCTCTGCATATACTTCATCAACAAACACTGGTGAGACAAACACACACACACACACACAATAATACACACTATTTAGCTCGCTGACCCTGTGTAACACCTTTTTACACAGCTCAACGTCGATCTTCCTGTCTGGAGACGTTGTTGATTCATGAACAGTATTTGAGGTGTTGTTGTGTGACCCTGTAGTCACAGAGTTCTTTGCCCAAATCTACCACAGGGTTTAATGTTTTAACACGAAGTGTTGCAATATCAGAATCTGTGTATTAGCTAATGGGAAAACTGCTTCCTGTCTTGTCTTTCAGGGCCGGGAGGAGGAAAAGCATGGCCAGCTTCCTGTGTCTGGCCGGCACTTCCTGCTTCTGCACCATGTTCATCCCCGAAAACACGGGTGAGAGTGCGACGCCCACTTATACAGAGGAACACACTCTTCTGAACGCAACTGATCTTAAATGTGTGAGGAAACAAACGCAACAGGTCCAGAATATTTAGAAAGGCTTTAAAAGGATTTGAAGTAATGCTCTTATCTAGAGTGACAGGAAGGAATATAACGTTAGATTAATGGTGGCGTATACAAGAGTGGAAGGATTTTCGCCTCTCAACCGGTGGCTAGCCGCTAACGGTGCTAACGGCGCTAACAGTGATTCATTTGTGTCTGCAGGGACCTTGCTGAGCGTTACGTCGTTTGCGCTTCTGGGGAAACTGATGGTCAGTGCAGCGTTCAACATCATCTACATCTACACCTCTGAACTCTACCCAACAGTTATCAGGTGAGCTAACAATACAGACTGCATGGTGAATTATTCACAGACATCACACCGCCGGAAGATGACCTGGGCTGCTTTTTTTATGATTTATTTTTTGTTTCAGAAATGCTGGTTTGGGAGTTTGTTCCATGTCGTGCAGAGTTGGAGGAATCCTCGCTCCGTTTGTTCCTTCCATGGTAAGGGTTAGTTCTATTCATGCAGGTGTACTTCCTCTTTCTAGTTAAATGCACATTATGACTTTGACAGGACTGTTGACTTTGTAACTATACACAGGGGGAAATATATTAGAGTATTATATTTAAAACTCAGGTAACCCATGTGAGCAGCAGGTGTAACTTTAACCTGAAGATATAGTGACACCTAGTGGTGGTTTAGGGACTTCAACTAAACCACATGTCCAGTTTGATATTTAGTTGTATAATTGAAACTCATAAACAGTCATTTGTTATTTTAATACATTTTAGTGGATTTACAAAAAAAATCTTGTAATATAGGTTATTGTACAGAACATTTGTATTGTATCTGATGTGTGTGTGTGTGTGTGTGTGTGTGTGTGTGTGTGTGTGTGTGTGTGTTGCAGCGGGCTCTACACACCTCCATGCCTTTCACTGTGTTCTGTGTGAGCGGTCTGTCTGCAGGCTGCCTCGTTCTCCTGCTGCCTGAAACCCTCAACGGACCTTCAGCAGAGACTCTGGAGGAGCTCAGCAGCTCGAACCACAGCCGGGTGCTGGAGAACAAGGTGATAACACAACACTGTACACAGAGAGAGAGAGAGAGAGAGAGAGAGAGAGAGAGAGAGAGAGAGAGAGAGAGAGAGAGGTCTATAACACAACACTGTACTGAGAGAGAGACACGTCTATAACAACACTGTACTGAGAGAGAGACACGTCTATAACAACACTGTACTGAGAAAGAGAGAGACACGTCTATAACACAACACTGTACTGAGAGAGAGACACGTCTATAACAACACTGTACTGAGAGAGAGACACGTCTATAACACAACACTGTACTGAGAGAGAGACACGTCGATAACACAACACTGTACTGAGAGAGAGAGAGACACATCTATAACACAACACTGTACTGAGAGAGACACGTCTATAACACAACACTGTACTGAGAGAGAGACACGTCTATAACACAACACTGTACTGAGAGAGAGACACGTCGATAACACAACACTGTACTGAGAGAGAGAGAGACACGTCTATAACACAACACTGTACTGAGAGAGAGAGACACGTCTATAACAACACTGTACTGAGAGAGAGACATGTCTATAACACAACACTGTACTGAGAGAGAGACACGTCGATAACACAACACTGTACTGAGAGAGAGAGAGACACGTCTATAACACAACACTGTACTGAGAGAGAGAGACACGTCTATAACAACACTGTACTGAGAGAGAGACACGTCTATAACAACACTGTACTGAGAGAGAGACACGTCTATAACAACACTGTACTGAGAAAGAGAGAGACACGTCTATAACACAACACTGTACTGAGAGAGAGAGAGAGAGAGAGAGAGACACGTCAATAACACAACACTGTACTGAGAGAGAGAGAGACACACGTCTATAACACAACACTGTACTGAGAGAGAGACACGTCTATAACACAACACTGTACTGAGAGAGAGAGACACGTCTATAACACAACACTGTACTGAGAGAGAGAGAGACACGTCTATAACACAACACTGTACTGAGAGAGAGAGACACGTCTATAACACAACACTGTACTGAGAGAGAGAGACATGTCTATAACACAACACTGTACTGAGAGACAGAGAGACACGTCTATAACAACACTGTACTGAGAGAGAGAGAGACATGTCTATAACACAACACTGTACTGAGAGAGAGAGAGACACGTCTATAACACAACACTGTACTGAGAGAGAGAGAGACACGTCTATAACACAACACTGTACTGAGAGAGAGACACGTCTATAACACAACACTGTACTGAGAGAGAGAGAGAGACACGTCTATAACACAACACTGTACTGAGAGAGAGAGACACATCTATAACACAACACTGTACTGAGAAAGAGAGTGACACGTCTATAACACAACACTGTACTGAGAGAGAGACACGTCTATAACAACACTGTACTGAGAGAGAGACACGTCTATAACACAACACTGTACTGAGAGAGAGACACGTCTATAACAACACTGTACTGAGAGAGAGACACGTCTATAACACAACACTGTACTGAGAGAGAGACACGTCGATAACACAACACTGTACTGAGAGAGAGAGAGACACGTCTATAACACAACACTGTACTGAGAGAGAGACACGTCTATAACAACACTGTACTGAGAGAGAGACACGTCTATAACACAACACTGTACTGAGAGAGAGACACGTCTATAACAACACTGTACTGAGAGAGAGACACGTCTATAACACAACACTGTACTGAGAGAGAGACACGTCTATAACAACACTGTACTGAGAGAGAGACACGTCTATAACACAACACTGTACTGAGAGAGAGACACGTCGATAACACAACACTGTACTGAGAGAGAGACGCGTCTATAACACAACACTGTACTGAGAGAGAGACACGTCTATAACAACACTGTACTGAGAGAGAGACACGTCTATAACAACACTGTACTGAGAGAGAGACACGTCTATAACAACACTGTACTGAGAAAGAGAGAGACACGTCTATAACAACACTGTACTGAGAGAGAGACACGTCTATAACAACACTGTACTGAGAGAGAGACACGTCTATAACACAACACTGTACTGAGAGAGAGAGACACGTCGATAACACAACACTGTACTGAGAGAGAGAGACACGTCTATAACACAACACTGTACTGAGAGAGAGACACGTCTATAACACAACACTGTACTGAGAGAGAGACACGTCTATAACACAACACTGTACTGAGAGAGAGACACGTCAATAACACAACACTGTACTGAGAGAGAGAGAGACACGTCTATAACACAACACTGTACTGAGAGAGAGACACGTCTATAACACAACACTGTACTGAGAGAGAGAGACATGTCTATAACAACACTGTACTGAGAGAGAGAGAGACACGTCTATAACAACACTGTACTGAGAGAGAGAGACATGTCTATAACACAACACTGTACTGAGAGAGAGAGACATGTCTATAACACAACACTGTACTGAGAGAGAGAGAGAGACACGTCTATAACAACACTGTACTGAGAGAGAGAGACACGTCTATAACACAACACTGTACTGAGAGAGAGACATGTCTATAACACAACACTGTACTGAGAGAGAGAGAGAGACACGTCTATAACACAACACTGTACTGAGAGAGAGAGACATGTCTATAACACAACACTGTACTGAGAGAGAGACACGTCTATAACACAACACTGTACTGAGAGAGAGAGACACGTCTATAACACAACACTGTACTGAGAGAGAGAGACACGTCTATAACACAACACTGTACTGAGAGAGAGAGAGACACGTCTATAACACAACACTGTACTGAGAGAGAGAGACATGTCTATAACAACACTGTACTGAGAGAGAGACACGTCTATAACACAACACTGTACTGAGAGAGAGAGACATGTCTATAACACAACACTGTACTGAGAGAGAGAGACACGTCTATAACAACACTGTACTGAGAGAGAGACACGTCTATAACAACACTGTACTGAAAGAGAGACACGTCTGTAACAACACTGTACTGAGAAAGAGAGAGACACGTCTATAACACAACACTGGTAGACTGTCCTGCCAACAGGTAACCAGAACGGAACTCAATGATATAATCCACCTCCATAACTTAAACAAACAGGAGACACAATATAGACAAAACTGGCAGCCCACCCCTAACAACTCCTGGAGACACAAAGCCATCAGCTGGGCAATGATCTTACAGACGACAATACAAACTACATTCAGCATCTCCTACAGTTTTCTGACGGATGAAAAAAACTTGATAACGCAACTGAACGTTGTGACAGTCCTCATCACCTCTTCCCCTCATCATCAGTTATGATTTGCACTCTGCATCACTTTTCTTTCTTTCGTCATGTCATACTTTTCGTTTTTGTTCCCCCACAGGCTTATTTGTATGAAGATGACAAATGGAAATCAAACCACAAATGAAGCCAGCGGTGTCGGGTCTCCATTACGGGAGCAGCAACACAGATTGTCTTCACCTCATTCCTTATGAAACTGCTGCTTCAAGAAAACGGTGAACTCTCCCTGTTCTAACTAACTGGAAGGACTAGTCACCGTGTCTATGTCTGTGAACTATGACGATTCAAATGGGGCAGGGAAGCAGACGCTGACCAACACTTTGCCTTCAGGAAGAGGGTGCTAATTGACTGACTAGCAGGTCCTTTTTTTTTTTTTTTTTTTACAACGGTCGACGCCCTGCCTTTAGATAATCTGCTGAATATCGTCATGGTCTTTGTGCCTTATTTTGAAGTAGACCTCTGAGAGAGAGACAGATATGTGACTGACATTACATTCCAGAGATGCCGGGAAGTCGGAAAAATCAAACTTGCTGCTAGCAAAAGGGTAATGAAGCGTGATGCAGTTATCTGACATTACACACACTCTACACATGCCGACTTCAAACATGTTACGATTCCTCAAAGTACAGTTAACTTAATGAAAATGTCCACAAGATCTTTCCCTTGCGTCTCTGCCGGTTAGCTCCGTCCGGTCGCATGCTTAAGTGTAAGCCAGTGTTGTAGTCGAGACCAACTAAACCAGGTCAGAGTGTATCTGTATCGAGACCAAAACTTTTGAGTGTTTGAGACGAAGTGAAGACCGGAACCAAGGCAGCAAGAGTCCCACTCTGCATGACACACTTTCAATAAGACATGTGGATCATGCGAACCACAGGCCCTCCTTCCTTGATCTGAAATTTTTTGTATGGGCTCAGTGCTGCTTGATATAGGTGCTGTCATGTTCCTAATTTGGGGACGTCATATGGGGCGGGGCTTCCACTGGTTTCTGGTTTTCTTTTACATTTTTATTCTGTAAATCTGAGAATCTTAAAGGCTCTTTGTGCTTAAGCATGCTATACAAATACAATTATTATTATTAATAATATTATTAATGCTCTAGTGGGCTACTTATCTCTGCTTTCTTATGTTCAAGGAAAAATCTGAGTGGGAGATGTTAGTGGCGTTTGTTAGGTTAAATTCAAGCATTTATTGGGGTTAAAATGGGGAGAAACCTGGACACATTTATCAACCTTTAACTGCACCATGCTAGACCTCAGAACTAGAACCTCATTTAAACATCTCGATAAACGTGAACAAGTAACCAGCAAAGAATGTCAAAGAAAACGACCAGCAATCAGCTAGTTAACAAATTGGTCAAAGCTTTAATCGTCACCGTTTGAGTCATAATCATGCACAGCACTACAGCCTGAGGGTCAGTCAGGAACTAAGAGGGGGGGGGGGGGGGGGTTTGGGACATTGTGGGGAAATCAGAATCGTAGTTCTGAATTGTCTGACTGCGTGAAGAGAAGCTGGTGTCGGTGGGACTGAAATATTTCCGTGATTTCACCCCCAGCTGAGAGACGTTTGATGTTTATTTCTGTAAAAGGGGAAAGAAGCTTTGCAGTGTTCACCACGAAGCAGAAGGGGCTTGTGGGAGCGATCGGTCGACACACTAATTTATTATGGTGCCAATGTGTGTGTGTGTGAAACAGTTTAGATTATAGACAAATAGTAATCTGTCAGGAATCAATCAAACCACAACTCTGGAACAAAAACTTCAAAGTTTTTTTTTGTACGTGCATCAAAACATGTCATCACTGCCCTCTGTGCCTTCTCATGTAGCCTTGAACTCTAGACATGCTTTTAAAGAAATAACATGTAAGATATTGTTGAGATGTAAATAGAGATATAAGATATAAGTTGTCTGAGATGTTTTATATGCCATCATTTTGTATTGTATCTGTATACAATCATACTCTTACAACGTGTACTATGTAGATATTATGTGCATATAATGTCTCTGGGTCCTTAAAATGTTAAATGATCTATTTATGTTAAAGACAGTAAACTGGAAAACGTGGGCATGACGGGTCTTGTTTCCTTCACTCCGGTGACACTGCAGAACGTACCGTTGTCTTTACTTACAGTTTAACTTTGTGTGCCCTCACATTTCATTCCCTCGTGTCATTTTTCTCATCCTGCCATAGTTCAAACTGATATCATTTTTATCTTAAAGGCGCGTTGTGTGAGATTTGGCCATAATTTGAGTTTAAAACATAAAAAAAAAATGTAATTTTTGATAAGTAACATTATCAAAAGAATGTTTAGAAGAAAAAGTTTTGACGTTGAAGCCAATGCAGAAGTGCCAATAACGGCAAAGCAACGTACCGCTGTGGACGGGGTCAGACGGAGGAGGAGGAGGGCTCGGCCTCGCAGGATCCTTTTGGACCTTCTCCGATACGAGACCACTTCTCTCAGAGGCCCCTTAGTACACTATAGGTATTCAAACATGATTATACGTGTGTGTGCAATTTCTCTCACACTTCTCATGCTGCTTCATACTTCTACTCCACTACATATCAGAGGGAAATATTGAACTTTGTTCTTCACTATTATTATCTGACCGCTTTAGTTACTAATTACATTACAAATGAGATTGTTGCAAAAAAGGTTTTGTGCTCCGGATGGTTTGACCCAAAACTATTTTAAGTAATAAGAGGAAACAACCTTTTGTTTTTTCTGATAATAAATGATCTTATCTCGAGATAAACAAAGCTTGTTTTCTCAACATAATGAACTTTTATTGTCAAGATGATATTAAAACGTTTTTAGTTGTGTGTTTATGACTTCCGTACATTGATTATGCAGTGTGTCAGCAAACTCACTTTACACGTTGATGGTCTCCTGTTGGCTATAAGATAAGATAAGATAAGCCTTTATTAGTCCCGCAGTGGGGACATTTACAGGATTACAGCAGTATAGTGGATAGTGCAAACGAGAGACATAGTAAAGAAACAAAAATAACACCCAATATAAAAGAAAACGCTCAGTGGGGAGCAGGAGCTGCTGTAAATGGCTGCCAGAAGTCACGTCCAAACTTTGTTTTGAAATGGTGTTTTTGCATAATATTGGGAATATTTCTCGGGAAAAATGTTCAAAATGCATATTGGAAACGCAAGGGGGGGGGGGGGGGGGGTAGCTTTCAGCAAAATATCTTTAAAAACTAGGTGGTTTCATAAGAACTCCTGTTGTTTGACGTGAATCTGGTGCCACCACTGTATGTAAACCTGAGACATTTCATCAATGACTAAAGCTGACATGGGTGTGTATTTAGTGGAGTTTAACAACAACAAGGTCCACTGTCAGAGATATGAAGCTGCACGGTCAACAAAGTCCCCCAAAATGACCCATTGACATGCCACCTGATACTTGTACTTTGAGTATTTATACAGTTTGGAATAAGTACTTTTACCTAAGTAAAGCATCTAAATACTTCTTCCACCGCTGGTATACATTCTGAATACTTTATTATTAGTATTTTATTAACGGGGTCAATGGGTTTAGGAATCTCTGGTGCAGTTACACGCAGTGACCAGTAGGCGGCACTATAAACCTTTCGGCGAATCAGAGAGCGAGCCGGGGGGCGGGGGAGGGGGGCATGACGTCATTGTTGGGGTATTTTCAAGATGGCGCTGGACTGTGGCCGGAATGCCACTGGTGCAGCCAGCTAAAAAATACGTTGAGGGGGATTTAATGAATCTTCTGTCCGGCGGCGACGTTAGATTTCTTCATGACGGAACAAATACTTTTACTTCAAGACATTAAGAAACTAAGATGTTCCACCCGGCGAGTGTCAGGTAATGCTGAAGGCTAAAATGGTAGCCCCTTCTTCCAAGAACAACAAAACCTGCTGCTGTTGCTGCTGCGGAGCCGCCGGGCCGACCGAGCAGGAGGACTCGTTGCGGGATTTAACGCCCGGGGCCGAGGCTCGCTCAACGGACTAAAAGTGGTAATGGACACGACGAAGGAGAACGGAGGAGGGTCATTCGTCGTCGACTTGAACGAGAACGAAGAAGGCGGAGAGACGGAAGCCGGGAAGGGTCAGATGTATGTGACCGGTAGCGAGAGGAATGTAAACAGAGACGCCTCGGTACAGCACGAGAGGGGGATCATGTTGGATTTGGTCGCGGCGGAGAAGTACCTCCCCGGTCAGATGAGTGGCGGCTGTGTGATTTCGGGGGTCCTGAACGGATTCACCGAGTCATTCGGCCAGGAGGAGCCGACGATGGTCGGAGGAGGAGGGCTCGGCCTCGCAGGGACCACAGGCGCTTCCTGTCCAGCTGTGCTCGGGGGTCGGCTTTCAATGGACCGGCAGCCGCCTGCGGGAGAGAGCGAAGGTGAAACCCCGGATTCCGACGACGTCACCCCGGGAGAAGAGGCCACCGGCAGTGGCTGCATCAGGACTTTCCTCCCCCTCGATCGACTGCCATGCACGGGCAAGCACCAGCGGGACTGTGCGTGCACCGCCGCGGGCCTGCAGCTTCCAGATGTAAAGATGCCGAACGGGGACGTTGACAGTCCGGATGTCGGTTATTGTAAACCGACAGGCCCGCTGGTTCTGGGCCAGAGACTCGGTCTTTGCGACGTGGACTGCGAGGAAGTGAAAGTTGTAAACGGTGGTTTACACATTGTGACCACCGCCGCCAGAGCACCATGTGACTGGTCCGACTCGGACTATTCCCCCGAAAAGGGGCAGGAAAACGGGGCCGGGCCGGGATTTTGTCTGAGGAGCCAAAGCGACTACAGCGGGACATCGGCCTCTCAGTGCCCGGGGGAGAATGCTACAGAACCCGCTCACTTCCTCGACCCATCCGAGGACTCCCCCACCCGGGGATCAAGTGCCAAAATCCCGTCATCCCTCTCCAACGTGAACGGTGACCGCGCGCTCTCTGAACCCAACATCAGGGAGGACGAGGAGGACTTCAGTGACCTCAGTGTGCCCGTGAGGCCGCAGAGTTTGAGGACTAGCTCCAACGTCGTGTTGTCCCTCAGCTGCGATGCCACACCGTTGTCCCCCGACGAGGACGGGGGGTTTTATTTCGGAGATGAGGGGTACGAGGAGGACTTCAGGAACGCGTTGGAAGCGGGTCGCAGGCAGAGCGCCCCGGATAAGCTGCCCGATCTGTCCGAGCAGACAGACGGCTCGGACCCCCAGCTGATGCCAAAGAGGTTCGGCATAGCTGATTTCTTCACCAGGTAAATAAGAGGCGCTCAACCCGTCCCCTGAGTCACTGTACAACGTCAACACACAGCCCCAAACAACCACTACTGTAACCCAAACATACTCAGAGTACCTGGATTATTTTACCCTACAAGGGCCTGTCCTCATCTACTTGCATCTTAAGATTTGATTTTATATAAAATATATAATCCTCACTCCTTAACAGACTGTTTGTAAATACTTTAATATTCTACTAACCATTAAAATCCCTGTTTCCGCACCACTCGTGATCTGTAGGAAAGAAACAACAGAAAGGCAGAAGGTCCACTCCTCTTGTGCATTCATCCCCCTTTTTCCTGTAGATTTTATGGAATGCAGTAGTTGATCAATATGTTTGAAAAAATATACCTGTAATAAGACCTGCACACACACTAAAGCTACAAGTCACCCTGACTTTCATCACGATTTAAACAGTAAAATGACCACATTAAGGACCAACACCTGAGTGGTGAGATCCCCCCCAAAACATACAAATATTACTCTTTTTATAATGAGAGAGAAAAACATATAGACTCCAGATACAATCGAATGTGACGTGTGTGGTTTTTTTTTGGCAGGTTGACTTGTTTTCAGTTGAAATGAAGAGCTGCTGTTGAGAAACTGTTGTGAGGACTCTTCCTCCTCACGCTCACTGCCAGCATGCTTCATTCCTCATATTCTGCCTCGAGCACAGTTACCTCGAGCTTCACCTGCTTAGAACAGAGAGCACAGTTGTTGTTGTTTTTTTGTCGTTTGCGGAAGGCAATATATGAATTTATTCCAGTGCAATCACAGACGTTTGTTCGGAGGGGGTTCGGGTCGTTCATGGATGGATATTTTTGACACAGTGGCTCCACAGCGCTGTCTTCAAATGTCTTGTTTTGTCCGACCGGACACCAGAGCATTGTTCGATGTATTTGCACGATAAATGACTAAATTGATCGTTTCAGCAGTAGCACCATTTCAACCTGTGACCCACATGACTGTAATGCACAACATGTGAATTACCTGATCCCGTTTAAGGAGAGACTTCTGGGTAATAGAAACCCGGGTGGACACCTCACTGCACTGCACATGTGTACAATGACGATGTTTTGTATGTTGTTTGCCTCCATGGCAGCGCAGATACATAGAGTTTAATGTATTGTGGTCAGCTATTACGTTTCCATAACGTAGTTTAACTGATGAATCATAGGGACTGCTTACTAGGGCTGTTTTTTTTTTTCGCCGACTTAAGATTTATTTCGTAATTACGCTCCAATCAGAGCCCGTTTGCATCACGTCACATCCATCCCCGTCAGAAAACGGAAAAGAGGATCGTGACGTTCAGCAACTAAACACATTTGTCCTGCAGAAATGATCTTTTTGTCATTCCTAATCCCTCACACACACGCACACGCACACCCTGCATCCTTTTGTCCACGTGAACCTGTGGACCTCTGCTTCTACAGCAGTGCTGCTCTGCGCCCTAAGAGAGGCCAGAGATACGGTTTCAATTCTATATTTAACACCAGCTTCCGTTCTTATAGCGGGATTAAAGAGGACGTTATCCGGGCGACTTGACCATTTTGACACATATCGGCTTCTTTTCATAGAAAGTGCAGAGCTGCAGTCCGCGAAGGTCTATAGCTGCGTAATAGCTTGCATGTTAATCGTGCCCCAGTTCCGCGTATGTGCGGTAAGTGATACAGCAGGGCTCAGTGAGCGGTGACTCAGTGCAGCCTCTTTCCTCGGGGCTTAGCCCACATCCTCTGCTCCCTCTGCTCCCTCTGCTCCCTGGTTCTGAGGCCGATCCATCACACCGTTTAACCTCCGCGCTGTTGTTGTCTGTCCGCCTGTCAGGCGTGGAAAAACATTCACGTTTTCTTACTTCACGTCACAATCACACATTCCTTTTTCAACAACCACACTTACACAAATATTGTAAACACGCCTTTAAAAAAAAATATGGTATTTTTCTTTGTGTCACTCTTGACATTTGCAGTATTTTGATGCTACATTGTGAAGCCGGAGGTGTAAACATTAAGAAGTATTGCTTTTTTTAACAAATTTTCTTTATATTTTCTCCACCCCCCCAAACAATTGTTAGCCTAAAACAAACAAGAAAGTAATTCAATTAATAAAAGATGGTTTTACTCTGTTATATGTCTCCTTCTACTGTTCCTGATACCGTAACTTACAGTACATGACTGTTAATTAAACATGTCCCGTTTTTTAAACTGTGCTCGTCCTGGACGGAATGTACAGAAACGAGGGTTAGTCTGCCGCACCTAGACCTCGATTGTGATCCGCTATGAGCCACGAAGTCTGACACGCCCCCCCCCCCCCCCGTGCTCACACCGACACCAGGAAGCACGTGATGCCTTTTTTTTTCGGGAATTCGGAGGAGAGTCGAGCAGGTTGTTTTTGAAGCCCGCAGGTAGAACGTGTCGTCTGGTAGCTGAAGTGCTGTTTGTTTCAAACCGTAGAAACTGCAGGAGGGAGAGGTCGCACACCAGGCCAAACGTGACACAAGTTAGTCGAGGTTTAAAATAGGCTCGGTGTACAAGTGGGGCAGTTCACTCTTGACCTACTGCTAATGTGAGTCTTTGGGATCCAGCATTAAATCACAACGCTGGTTTTCTAGTGCTGGTTGTGAGGATAAGTCCAGATCCAGTTCATTTGGTCCTGATTCTGCCCCAAGTCCTTTGATACAGAGTCAGATTCTGTGCTAATTTTAATGATACTTTTGTTTTTCCCCGCAATGCTATACTGTTTCCAGACCTCTGAATTGTCACCCACATCTTAGATTTCTTTAATTGCTCACTGATGGCTGTTGTTGATTGTAGGGATTAAGAATGTGGCCAAGAAAATGTAAAAATATCTATTAAAAATGGCATAAATTAGAAATAAATACCCCCCCATCGCCTCCCAAACACTCGTACTGTCTTGCAGCTCTACTTCAGTTAATGTCTTCATTCAAATTCACACATTTGATCACTGACATTATGAGTGAGAGGAACTGCACCCTGACGGCATTCTTGTAGAAGACGTACGAGGAAGTGAAAGACGGCTCAGTGCAGTTCTGAGAGCCAGAGGGAAATTCTTTCTCCGCGACTACTGATGCAGTAAAATCTTGTGTGGCTGGCAGGTGTAGGAACCGTCTGGGTCTGGTTTTTTTGGGGGTTTGGACGCGGGCCTCAGCAGCTGGCTTGAATGCCACGGCGTCTCAGAGGAAATCCAGACAGACGTAGAGGAAAGAGCCCGGCTGGAAAAGCTCCACGCTGGCTGTGTGGTTCACACTGCTGAGGGCCGGCGGTGGAGGAGATCAAACCAGCTCTAAACTTAACAAAAACACTCAGGAATGCTGCTTTATTTAAACTACAACTATCAGCCTGAAGCAGATTTACAAAACAAAACCTTCACCGTCTCAACGCCAGCTTGTTGTAGTAACATTTTCTTGTTCAAGGTTGAATTTATCCATTTGTAAAATCATGGACATTTCTAATAACTACACTGCATCCTCTCATTTGTAATCAGCCAAGGTTGAATCACAGTGAAATGTGAGAGAAACACAATAATCCATAAACAGAATCTGAAGGCCACCGGCCAAGATTTTGGTCATTGGAAGCGTTCTGGTTTCCGTTTTGTAGTCCGAGTCGTATCGACCAATCATATCTGAGCGGTGAGTGGAGAACAGCAGAGGCAGCGCCCACCGGCTGTCATCTGACCGCTATTACGCTTTTTACCAGCCAAAAGATAAGCTGTTAAATGAGTGTAAACCGGCTACTTGATTGGCTGCATCTGTGAGATTCAGGTATCAAAGACTGCTTCAGCGCAGCGCGGACCAATCGGCTGTCAGCTGGTGGTGTGTGGTTTTTGATTGAAGGGCCCGAGAAACGCATCAACCCATCAGCGATGTCTCTTTCCGATTTTTTTTTTTTTTTTTTTTACCAACGCGTCCTGTTCTCGTTTGTCTCCGCTGATTCCCTTTTGTTCATTTCCATTAGTTTACAAACGCTTCATGCTTTTGGGGAATTAAATTTCCTCTAATCACCGCCGCGGTTAATTATTTACAACCACACATCCTGTGCTCTGCGCTGAGGTTAGATCTTATCACACACACACACACACACACACACACACACACACACACACACACACGTTGTACTCGTGGCTTCTTTCTGGCTCTGCTGAACAAAGCGATGCAGTTACAGGTGTGTGTGTGTGTGTGTGTGTGTGTGTGTGTGTGTGTGTGTGTGTGTGTGTGTGTGTGTGTGTGTGTGTGAGAGAACAAGCTTCTGATCTGAGGAACAGCTCGTCGTAACCGGCACAAAGGGAAACGTGGTGTTTCATGTTCAACGTGCCGGAGTGTGAGTAGTGACAGCCTGACCTGTTGGATCAGACCAACTTAACACGGCTGGCGTCTCATTTGTGTTGAATGCCGACACACCTGTTTCATCTGCATCCACACTCGTCTGGAGTCGCTAATCGTTGCAGGTTCACTGTTTGATCCTCATGTTTGTGATCTTTAGGCTTCCCACAATTACAACACGATAGTCTGATTTGTCATTTGCTGCAGTTGGTGAAACCCAAGACCAAATGAGCAGAAAGTTTAGAAAATAACTTCCTCTTTCCTGTTTCTGATGTGTCGATTCACTCGTTGCGCGAGAAGAAGAGAGAAGACGCTGTCTACTTCTGCTTCATTACATCTCAGAGAGAAAGATTCTGCTTCTTACTTCACTACATTTATCTGACAGCTTTAGTTACTAATGGAAAAGTAACTTTAACTACCCAATTCTATGCAAAAAAACATGTTACGGTTTGCATTATTTGCTGCTTTACCTTTGAATAATTGTAATAGTTAAACGTGTTGGTAGTGATGCTGAGGGTTGGACTGTTGGTTGGACTCAACAAACATTGTGGAAGTGTCGCTTTGGATTCTGGGTAATTGTGACGACATTTTTCCACTATTTTCACAAACCAATCAATCGCTTAATGTAGGAAATGATCTGCAGATGAATCCACGATGAGAATAATCTTTAGTTAATAGTTCAAAATGAGCTCCGCCTCAACCGACTACAGCATTAGCATCCTGCTCTGTTCATACAGCGGTGAGTCTTAACCTGAACAATGGACACAGAAAACACAATTGCAGGATTGTAATTTAAAAGATGCGATTCACAACCGATAATCGGTTGCAACAGAAGAAAGGCAATCAACAAAAACGAACTGTTTCTGCATATTAATATGTGTACATTTCCTAAACATTTAATGTCCAAGTGTTGGTCTTCAGAGGAAGACACTTTGCTGGATTCTCACACAAACACTTAAGAGTGAAGAAAGTTGAGCCAGCAGAGAAGGGAGGCATAATATTTACTTGGCTGTCTGCTTGGGCCACAGCGTGTGTGTGTGTGTGTGTGTGTGTGTGTGTGTGTGTGTGTGTGTGTGTGTGTGTGCGCGTGCGTTCGTGTTCGTGTTCACTTCCTTTTCATAATCCTCCAGTTCCTCTCCCTCCTTCCCTCTTTCTCTTTCCACCAGCTGACCAGCAAACTCTTCTTCCACTGAAACAAATTCAAAACTGATGACCTGGCACCTTTTTTTTTTTTTTTGCTCTCGCATCCTTTCAAAAAAAAGCGCTGCAGCTGCACGACTGTGGTCAGAATGATGATGAGAGATTAATCCCCTTCATTACATCTTCACTCTGTATCGCGCCGCTGCTCATTCGCTTTTTGAGGAAGTGAATTATTTTTCTGCAGCTTTTAAGTCATCAAGAACTCAACTTGGATAATGTAATATATGTCATTTAGAATGAATAATATAACAAAAAGAAAATAAACAATATTCTGAGGTAGTGCATGTTAAGTACCCACTTATTGAAAGAATAATATAGAGATGTTCATTAGAAGTATGCCAATCAAACACCGTGTCTATTTGAGAGAGAGTGAGAGTGAGAGTCAGAGAGAGAGAGAGAGAGAGAAAGAGAGAGAATTTACATGGGGCATTCAAGGAACCTCCGTAAATACATGTGCATATAATAATGTGTTACCTACAGGTTTTCAGTGCATCAACATTAAGTTAATTTAGAAGATAATAGGAACGCTGGTGAATGTTCACAGTGATTTTGGTTCATTTGTTATGTAACGTTTTGTGTATAAATTGTGTTTTAACAACATAAACGTTCAGGTTTTGCGTCGGTATAGACAAACAGATGCTCTTACATGTCGATGATTCATGTCAGTCAGTGTATTTGCGACATATTGTCATTGCTGTGTTGACCGACGGTGGAAAGGTGCAGTTTAAAGCGTCAGCCGGACCCGCAGCACGTGGCAAGTTTTCCGGATGAACGATTTTCCGCTCGTTGCCTTTTGAAGAGACTCATTTGGGATTTTTTATTTTTTTTTTTGCTTTCATGTTTTGATTTGTGGCTTCCTGTGTGGAGACGGTTTCCTGCAGCGATCACATCATCAACACCAGAACTACATTTGGACAAACAGGGGAGAACGTGCGACATGTCACTCCGATGCACAAGTTCTGCACATTAACATTTGATACAGTGAGGCTTTGTGAATATGTGGAGATGTAAACATCCACTTCATTGCCTCCAGTTCTCTTTAAGTTTAACCATATACAGTCTGTTGAAGTTCAGCTGTAATAATGACTCCTTCTGTCTCTCTTTCAGGAGCCTGTTTACTAGGAAATCCAAAGAGCCCAAGGCATTGTCCCACAATGCACCAGGGTGGCGACTGTTCGGCAAGACGGCAGTTAGAGAAGATCCAACCGCAGACCCCGACTCCGCCGTGTCCACGCAGCAGGTCGGCTCTTTAAACGCACCGTCACCGCCGCCGCCATCTTGTCCAGGATGGTGACGCGTGTTCCTTTTTCTGCTTCATGTTCTGCAATAACAAACCAGCTCTGATTCACTCGTAGCAAAAGATATATGGGTTAGATGGAAATCTACTGCGAGGAACAATGGTGTTCGAACCATTGACTCCTCTCCCGTGAGTCTGCCAAAGCAGGGAGGGTGCTTTTCTTTCCTAATAATGGATTACAGATCAGATAACGATCAGCTCTCACAGTAATCGTGTTACAGCAGCGCACACATTGCCTGTGTTAGCTTGATTTCTCTCCACCTGGTTTTCCTGTCTACACGGTTTGTGTTTTAGACTGTCGGTCAGGCAAACTTCCCGAGTGTTCGTGTCGTTTATGTTTTTGAAAGGTTTTTGAACATAATTATGGGTAAAGTCCAGATGCTGCCTTGTATTTCTGTATTTCACCAAAGAAGTTAAAGGCTATAAATACAGTGAAATGCAGCGTGTCATCAACCCTGTGTGAGATGTGCCATTGGTTGGCTTGATGGTGTGTGTGTGTGTGTGTGTGTGTGTGTGTGTGTGTGTGTGTGTGTGTGTGTGTGTGTGTGTGTGTGTGTGTGTGTGTGTGTGTGTGTGTGTGTGTGTGTGTGTGTGTTCGTTCCAGAGGCTAATGCAGTTAGCCTGCATCTGTTTACGGGCAACATGGTGGCTGGAAAGAGACTGTTAAATAGATTTTCTGTGTGTGTGTGTGTATGTGGTCGCTAGGCAACTTCCACACACTGCCTGCAGCTGAGGATGCAGATCATTACCAACCACGCACGCACGCACGCACGCACACACACACACACACACACACACACACACACACACACACACACTCAATTCAACCCTCTATCCCCCACCTGCTGCGGGTATAAGGTCTTGCCAGCAATGCCACGCATACACACTCAAACACACACAGCTGTTCCTCTGCTGTCGTCTAGAGCAGGTGGTATGCTGACCACACACACACACACACACACACACACACACACGCTGCAGTGGCGGCTTCGCTTCTCTCCCATTGAATTTAATTAGAGGAGGTTTGATTTTCATATCGGACAAACACAAAAAAAAAAAAGCGCTAAGTGTGTGACACAGCTGCTTCCAGACAATCCTTCAGCTGCAGGCCTTGGCACACAGACCCGTCTTTGCTGCAGTAACCCTCGGTGAAGACGGCAAAATCCCCGCGATGCTTATTTGAGCTGCGGGGAGGATGTGTGAGCTTACTGCGTAGTGTGAAGGACTGAAAGCCGACGGCGCTCACAGCAAACCGTCTGGCGGCCGCTGGCCTTTGCGCTCGCTCAGCTCACATGATGAAGGAACCGGCCAGATGTGGTTTGGCTTCAGTCGGTTTGACACGTCAGACACAAAACTATGGAGGGGGAGGTGAAAGGCTTACTTCATTTAAACGGTTTCCTTTGAATTCAGGAATTACTACCAAGGATTACTGCCAAAATGACAATCCCAACTGTGATTCTGATCATGTAGTAATCCTCATTATCACCGTGATTAATCCAAAAGTGATTTCTGCAGTTTGCGCGCTTTTTGAATCTTAATGCGATTCCTCTGCAAACGGCTGTTTAATACACTCCAACTAAAAGCATGGGGACCCACCGCAGACCCACGACAATACAATAGGACGCTCCATGACCTCATTCTCAGTTATCAGAAACCAAGAGGACCCGTGAAGGTCTTCAGATCGTTGCATTCAATAATATTTTTGACTACAGTGTGCTTCCAACTTCGTGGAATGGTTTGTCTCTTTCCTGTTTCAACATGACAACACGGCAGTGTCCCCATGCTCAAAGCCAGCTCCGTAAAGAAGTGGTTTTCCTAGTTTGGTGTGGAAGAACTCGACTGGTCTCCATAGAGCTCTGACCACATCCCCCGATTCCCCATCCAACGCCTTGTGGGATGAACTGAAACACGCCTGTGATCCAGACCTGATCACCCAACGTTGTTGTTGTTGTTGTTGTTGTTGGACGTCACTGATGAGGTTGTGGCTGAATGAGAGCAAATCCCCAAAGGCAGGTTCAATATCTGGACTGAAACCAGAGGCTGCTAGAGCAGCTCAGCAATGCTCACAGTTTTAGAATGAGAATGTATTTGTAAGAACTCTGTAAATGTTACACAGCGGCTTTCACGATGCAGTTAACTCCCTTTAGGATGTCCCTGATGTTATACATGTGACTCTCACTTCGTAGTGAAACTGATGACAAAGCAGCACCGGTTGAATTTTCCATCGTCACAGTCAGAGAGTGAACTCGTTCTCCCTCTGCTGGCGATGCTCAGAGCTCAGCGTATGAAAGGCTTGTTGTGCTGTTGACCCGCAGCTGTCCCGCTGCTCTGAATGAACTGTTTATTGTGGCGTCGCTTCGACCGTTAGGCCTCAGATACACGAGTTCGCATGGACACAAACGTGGACATTCATCAAGCAACCTATAGGCCTCGTGCGTGCACACGTGCACTCGTACAACAACGTGCACACCACGTACATGCTTAGTGGCTTTGATGGTTGCATGACCACACACACACACACAGATGGCGATTTATTCAGATTGACTGATTCTCTCTGCAGAGTTTTTCCTTCAAGAACGTCTTCTCTGTGTCTAAGCTGATAAACATTTGTCTTTGTGTGTGTGTGTGTGTAGTGTCCCCAGGAGGAGCTGGAGGAGGACTTGGGTTTGTCCTCGTGTCCTCAGCTTCCCTCGGCTGCAGGGAGAAGGAAGAACCTGGAGTTTGAGCCTCTTTCCACCACGGCTCTCATCCTGGAGGACCGTCCAGCGTGAGTACCAGTCAGAGACACGCGTGGAGCTCAAGTTTCATCTCCCACTGGTTCAGTCTGAGACAATGTGGCTGATGGTGGTTTTCATATTGATTTCACACGTTATTGACTCTTACTAACTGCCACAGTAGCCTGAGTTAATAAAAGGTTTTTAATTAGGATGCAAACGGATCAAAACAAATGTGGATCTTGCTATTATTATCAGTCATAGTTTTTATTGTTCATGTCATTGTCAGTATTTGGCTGGGCTTTATTGTAGATAATGTCTATAGGATGTTTCATATACTTTTACAACATGACGCTGACAAAAAAAAATTCAGTTTTCTGACATTTTATTGACAAAATCGATTAATCCTGAAAATAACCGCCAGATCAAATGATAATGGAAATGATCATTAGTCGCAGCCCTTAAACACTTTAGTTCTCAGTACTTGACATGGCATTTTCATACAGTCCATGCTTAGTGTCAAGTCATTTGTATTTAAGTGCACAGTGTCTGACTCTGTTCTCTGCATTTCAGGAACCTACCTGCCAAATCTCTGGAGGAAACGCAGAGACACAAAATGGAGTACGATGAGATGGTGGCAGGAGCCAAGAGGAGAGGTAAACGCAAAGAGCAAACGTCAACATCTAATTGCAACCAGCGTCTAAAATTGCCAAGATTTTCCTCACCTGAACAATCTTGCTCACTTTATTTGATGCAGAGTCATTGTTCTGCTTTGAGTTGATTGGCTCAGACAGGTAGAGAGTAGCCAGCAGGGACAAAGTTAGTCAACAGGAAGACTAAATGCAAGCAAAACCTGTCTTTCTCTCTCTCTCTCTCTCTCTCTCTCTCTCTCTCTCTCTCTCTCTCTCTCTCTCTCTCTCTCTCTCTCTCTCTCTCTCAGAGATGAAGGAAGCCCAGAGGAAGAAGCGTCAGATGAAGGAGAGGCACAGACAGGAGGACAGCATCTCCAACGCCATGGTTGTCTGGAACAATGAGATCCTGCCGCACTGGGACACCGTGTACGTCTCCACAGCTCAGTGTGTGTGTGTTGTGTACACAGTGGGTGTGTGTTTTGGTGTGCAGCGTGTTTATTTTTCTCATTGTGTTGTGTGTGTGTGTGTGTGTGTGTGTGTGTGCAGGAAGGGAACAAGGCGGGTAAGGGACCTCTGGTGGCAGGGACTTCCTCCCAGTGTCAGAGGACGAGTGTGGAGCCTCGCCATCGGCAACGAGCTCAACATTACGCCAGGTACAAACTGATACACACACACACACACACACACACACACACACACACACACACACACACACACACACATTAAATACACTCTCATTATTGTCAGCAAATCTCATGTTCCTACCCAAAACAACAATGAATTGATCATTGTGTGTGTGTCAAAGCATGATATAGCTTCTTATTCTGTGCCATAGAACTCCATTGTTGTCCAGAAACTCATCTATGAGCCTCACCTTAATTACCATGAACACACACACACACACACACACACACACACACACACACACACACACACACACTGTAGTTTATTTTGCTGACTAGAGCACCAAATATGGATTAATCCGCAGCTGAAAATAGTGTACAACAAATTATTTCCTCCTGTTTGATTGATAAATACCAGCTGTTGAAGTAAACTTAAATACAACTTTATATATTTATATATATATATATATATATATATATATATATATATATATAAAAAGATTTCAGTAAACCAATGGACTTGGAGCTGAGAGCCACAGACAGAAAGTCATTCCTCACTTTGCACACCCTCGAGTCTTTCCTCGCTTCCTCTCCTCGTCTTACTCCCTCCCACATTGGATGCGAGGAAGACGCACACAAAAAGAGAGGAGTCAAGGCAACTTGGAAGGCATTTGAGAAAATGAGACATCCATGCTTTAAAGCCGTCATTTTGAAGCAATGACAATTCAATATGACGCGTTGCACTGCTATTGCCTCATACAAATGCCAAAAAGACTCCCGCAACAGGATGCACCTGTGCATCGTAGCTCAAAGCCTCTTCTCGCCTCGAGATGCAATTCAGGAATTGAGTCCTCCTATTTAGATCTCTCTCCGGGTCACAGGCAGGAGGACGGAGGAGACGAGGAGGCAGAACATATAGAAATGAGAGAAGCCCTTGTTCTTTTTATGGGATTTGTTGACAAAATACAAATATAGAACCAGACATATCCTTTAACTATAAGAATATAAAATTGAAATATGCATGTCTTTCAATGTGTGTGGCTGTGTGACGGCCTGGCACCATTACTGGGATGTCTGATTTTTTCTGTGTCAAAGTGAAAACCTGATTCACGGTTTGTGTTTTCCTCTTCGTGTAGAGCTGTATGAGATCTTCCTGTCCAGAGCCAAAGAGAAGTGGAGGAGCTACAGTGAAACCAGTTCAGTCAACGACAGTGAGAGCGGTACGACACATCACCAGTCTGAATTCTTTGCCGGCTGATCAACTTATTTACTATCGCTGTAGTGTAGCTGCTGAGTATCATTCATTGTTTACGACACTACTGGAGCTTAACAGGAAGAATGTGTACAATACGAGGGGCTGGTCAAAACTGTAAGACACGACTAATCAGGTCTGAAATGAGCCTCACAGTCAACCTGAAGATGTGCCGTAAAATAAAAATGTACATCTAAAGTGAAGAAAGACGTTAAAACTGTCCCTCGTGTGTTTTCCTGTCAGACGGAGGGGCGTCTCTGGCTGACAGAGAGTCCAGTCTGGACCTCATCAAACTAGACATCTCCAGAACCTTCCCCTCTCTCTTCATCTTCCAGAAGGTATTTATTACAGCTGTACATCTGTCTGCAAGGAGTGTGTGTGTGTGTGTGTGTGTGTGTGTGTGTGTGTGTGTGTGTGTGTGTGTGTGTGTGTGTGTGTGTGTGTGTGTGTGTGTGTGTGTGTGTGTGTGTGTGTGTGTGTGTGTGTGTGTGTGTGTGTGTGTGCTCTTGTATTTCTATCATTGTGAGGACAAGTTAGTTTTAGAACTTCAGAGTGTGAATGTTTTGTCTAGTTGTCACCTTCTGTGGGTCGGAGGAGGAGGAAGAAGAGGAGGAGGAGGAGGAGGAGGAGGAGGAGGAGGAGGAAGATGTGCTTTCAACTCAGTTCTGACAACCTTTCAAGAAACTGGCTCTGTAATTTCTTTTTTTTATTAAAATCTTAACGTTGTCTTGTCTCTCTGCAGGGTGGTCCCTACCATGACCTCCTCCACAGTGTACTGGGGGCTTACACCTGTTACAGACCTGACATTGGCTACGTGAGTTTGATTATTTGTCCGTTCTCAAAACAATAATAGCGGATATTTAATTGTTTACAGACAGAATTGAACTGAATTAAATTGTATCCTGCAGGGTTTGAACGGTTTCTTTGGGTTTTAGAGTGGCCGTAACAGAATTGTACATTAAAGACATTTAATGTACCCGTTGCAAAAATCTCCCGTCTTTCATGCTGATCCGGAGTCTGTGTTGTTGTGATGTTTCAGGTCCAGGGAATGTCATTTATCGCTGCTGTGCTGATCCTCAACCTGGAGGAGGCCGAAGCCTTCATCACCTTCGCCAACCTGCTCAATAAACCCTGTCAGATGGCCTTCTTCAGAGTCGACCACGAACTGGTACGTACACACACACACACACACACACACACACACACACACACACACACACACACACACACACACACACACACACACACACACACACTCACTCACTGTTATCTATGTTCCTCATTCGGTTCACGTCTGACCCAGTCCCTCATCTCTTTACTCTCTCTGTCTCTCTGTGTCAGATGTTGAAATATTTTGCAGCCTTTGAGGTTTTCTTTGAGGAGAATCTTCCTCGTCTCTTCAGCCACTTCCAAACCAACAACCTGACCCCTGACCTCTATCTGATCGACTGGTTAGTTATTAAATACTCCATTATCAAATATACTGTATTTAGATGTTTTAAGCAAGTAAAAGTATGTTTTTTCTTCTATATTATAAATTGTCTAATTGACACCTTTTCCTGATTTTTTTGTTTCCAATATACAGCTCCCTGTAAAAAAGCAATAAAAAAAAAAAAAAGCCTTTGATTTTGTAAAGTAAAAGCACGATTCTGTGTCTCTGTCCAGGATCTTCACTCTGTACAGTAAGTCCCTCCCTCTGGACGTGGCGTGTCGCGTGTGGGACGTCTTCTGTCGGGACGGGGAGGAGAGCTTGTTTCGGACGGGGCTCGGTATCCTGCGCCTGTTCGAGGAAGTCCTGCTCCAGATGGACTTCATCCACATCGCCCAGTTCCTAACCCGCCTGCCGGAGGACCTGCAGGCACACACACTCTTCACCGCCATGGCCAACACACACATGATCAGCAGGAACCGCCGCTGGGCTCAGGTCAGCGTCACACGCAGGGAACAGGGCTCTGAAAAAAAAAAAAAAAAGACTTTCAAATGAGTTTTAAATACAGAAGTAGATATTGATTTTCTCCGTTTCCTCACAGGTGTTTTCTGCATTGATGAAGGATGTAAATAAAGAGACGGACAAAAACTCCAGCCCGGCTTTGAGAAGCTAACACTAGCCACCCTCGACGCTAAACGCCACCTTTTCTTCAAACTAATTGTCAAACGCAAGCTGTGAAGGTTGAAGCTCATGCTTCAGAGCCGCGAACTTCAGAGGAGAATGCGAGCTCGCCGCGTCGTCGCTGCTAACATCCGAGGTTAGCTGTGAAGCTTGAAGCTACGTAGCCTGAAGCTAAGCCTTCCCCTCCAGAGGCGATCGCTACGAAGCTTGAAGTGAACACGAGCCAGCCGTGAACGTGGAAGCGGAGGTCAGAATTCTGTGCCAGAGACGAGCTGCTGGTCCCTGCGCACGTGGAAGGAAGAACCGAAATCTTTGTCGGAACCAGAGCGGGAAACCAAAGTGGTTAATTCTAAACTTTTAACGGCCATCGTCAGTATTTCTCCAGCGGATTTCGGAGAAGCGCCTGTTGTTGTCAGTGTACCAGCCTACAGAAGCTGAAAAATGAAAACGTGACTTTCAGATAATATTCTGTTATTTCACCTGCAGACTGGGAGGGAATAGTCACACGCTTGTGGGGATTCTGCCTCCCTGTCGGGACACAAACACCACAAACACCGAGCATTGCGCCCCATGTAATTCTCCTAAAAGGCTCAAATTCTCATCGTCGGTGCTAGCGATTTTCTAAAGGCTTCAAAAAAGGACCTCTGTGTTTTAATTATTATTATTGTAGCTCCTCGTAGGTTTTGGTTTCACACTATTATTGATTTGCATTTTTGGCTTGAACTCTGGATCTTAGAAATCATGGAAATCTGCAGTAGCATGGCTGATGCTGATATACTGGATGTAGCTGATAAATTATCCTCCCACTTTAATATTCTAGCTTTTTTTAAATGGTCATCTGTAGGCAAAAAACGCAAGTTTGGGTGGGGACAAAAAAAAGAATCGGGGGGGAAATGGAATCATTTTGTACAATGTTCTGATAATTACTAAGAAATCAAATCTCATCAGTGATCTTAAGTACAAGCAGACTAAATATGTTGATGTATTTACAACTCTGGTAGAGTGACATGAATTCATGAAATGTGGATTCATATTAATTGTTATCCATATGAACCTTAAGTGTAGGAGCGCGTTTTAAAATCAGTGTTTCAAGGATCCAGATCTATCAGAGAACTTTATATGTGCAGCAGCGATCTACATCATGGGAACACAACTACACAGAACGAGCTCAAACTAAAGAACCGGGGCGTTAAGCGCCTCATTGTTTCCTCTCTCTCTCTCCGTCATTAGAGGGAGTAAAACTAGACGACCAAGATGAACTGGAAACAATGCAGATACCAGAGCAACAATACTGGCTTGGCTTTTTAGCTTTTACTACTTTCAGCTCGAGAACGAAGCTTTTTAGTCTTTGCAGCAGAACTTTATAGTCGCTTGTTCCGTCGTCTGTGGAAAAAATGCAAATATGTATTTCAGCAGCAGATTGAAAGTGAATATTAACTCTTAAAAAAAAAAAACACCTGCTACATGTTACAGCATTTTCATATGAGGAAATGAGAAGTTTAGTATTTTTACATAATTGCGTGGGAGATGCTTCATTTTAAAACGTGAGGTTTTGCCTCAACATAACGCTCTCCTCCATTGTAAAGAGTCTGACTGACCTCACAGCCAATTAATCAATTAGTTGATCTACAGCTACTTTAATGATTAGTTAATAGTGACGTTCTCTGAATCTTCCGAAATGAGACGATGGATTGATTGTCAGAATAGTTGCAGATCAGTTGTTTAGAGCTGAAACGATAAGTATATGCACAGAAAATAACTCCAATAATTGAGAAAACAATCTGCAGATTAATTAATGATATAAAAAAAAAAGTCAATAGTCACAACCCTGTATGCAGTGTTAACCTTTAAAGGAGGCACACTCTGAGGTAGCTATCATGCCTTTTTAAAAGCAACTTTACAAGTTCTCTAAAAATGCTGAATAAAGCAGCAAAGATGGAGTTATCTTCCTGTTCTAGATCGAGCAGTGATTCCATTTATTTAATCTGGATTATGATCTCATAGACAGTATGTCGCCCCGTCAGGCCTTTTGGCCTGTTGAAGTGCTTTACGTCACCTCCGTGTCCGCTTCGTCACTTTGTTTTTAGCACTCCTTTGATTTACACACACTATAAGCCTTCACCTCCATTTCATCCCTACCTCTCGATGACCATTCCACACACACACACACACACACACACACACACACACGCACTACTGATGGCGAATACTTTCCACTTACCTACCAGCAAATGAGCAGGCCTTAAACATGTGGACCAAGCAGCCACTTTGTAGTTTTCTCACAGTGTGAACTTCCACGTCGACTGCAGCTTTTATCGGTGGTTGAAGCGGAAAACTCACTGGAGACGACGAGCAATCCTGGAGGAAGAGGAGAGGAGGAAGAGGAGGTGGGAGGGGGACGAGAGAGGGAGATGAGAGGTTAGGTGAGGGAGTAAGAGGGGACATGGTTTTATTTATGCATTTCTTTAAGTTCTCTCTTAGGTTGTTGTTGCTACTTTGTTTTTCTGTTCATGATAACTACCCAGTTCTTCCTCCTCCTTTTATTTCAAAGGCAACGAGCGATTTCCTGCAGAAAATGCAAAATGTCACACTGTGTAGGGCGATACAATGGCTATACTTACATATTAATACTCTGAGAAACAAAACTAGTCAAGCAAGAAAGTTTTAGGAAAGACAGTGGGATGTGTTGAGGGTCAGAATGTCTCTCAGCCGAGCTCTTCCTGTCCTCCAGGTTGCATCTTTTCTGGTTGAGTGTTTCTGCGTTGCACCAGATGACTCCATGATAATAAGGGTTTGTTGTTGTACATCAACCAACCAGAAGCCAGTATTCATGTGTCCAAGCTGGTATCAGTGTTGTTTTGGGGGTAAACTCACCATCCAGCTGAATTGTTTGTGTTTGTATGAACTGCCAAACGCTGTGTTCATCGAATCAAGTAGACCAGATGTGATTTATGTGTTGTTTTTTTTTTGCTTTGCGCTCCATCAGAAAACTACAGAAACGTCTGCAAACTCTCACTTACTTTACACTAAGACACTCATAACCTCTCAGCTATTCAGGGAGTTAACTCGGATAGTGTTGTGTTTTTGAGTCAGTAATACAGGTGTTGGAAGCAGCATGATTTCATACAGTTAAACATGCATAATAAATACATAATAAACGCATGCATGTCCCAAAAGTTGAAGACGAAAAGCTGCAGTTTTCACTGGCGTCCCGTTCGTTAATCAGTTACAAACAACACTTTCTCAGTTGCTTCAACACACGACTCATAAAACACCTCCAATGAATCAGAGAAGGCAGTATACAATAATAAGCACTTTGTGAACATGAGCGGTTTATTTTAACAGGTACACTAATTACACTGAGCGCAATTAAGCTCAATAATGAACTTGCAGTATTATGTTGGTTTAAAGGTAATAAAATCCTATTAACAGGTTTCTTCTCCAGGTTTCCATTAATCCTTATTTACAACATATCTGTGATCTATGGGGGAGTCTGTTATCATTGTGTGCCTGCAGTCTTGTTTGTTATAGCTCGATGGACTTTTTCCCAATTTTCAGTTTGTCTCGTGGATCCTGAGAAGGTTTTCGGATACAAAAAATTATCTCAACCCTTAAAATTTAACTTCAAAATGGGCAAAATTGGAGTTGCATGAGTCTTAGACAATGATATCCATTTGCCACCCAAAAATATTCAATCTGTATCATTATTATTCATAATAAACAATGTGGAATTCAGTTGTATTTGAATTGGTTTTGGCCAAAAATCACGCTTAATATCCCAAAATGGAAAATGTGTTGGTTAAACACGTTTAATTTATTTTAAGTTCTTTTTTTTCTTTTTTATTTAAGGACGATCCAGATATTTTTTTGATTTATTTGTTCCAGTATTATGTACTATATGCTATATGAATATTTGTTGTGTCAATAAATTACAAATAGTTTCTCTGAGAATGTAATTTAATGTTACACCAGAATGGTAAAAGGTTCTACAGGATTCAGAGCATTGATGCAGCAGCAGACAACCATTAGCTCTGTAGAGACGTAGTGGAGTAATGTCTACCTGAGCAGGGAACAAAGTCACTCTCCCTCTGTGTTGTAATGCGACTTTCTCTGTGCTTTGTTTACATAGCCACGCTAGCCGTGCATTTTAGTGCATGTGAGTGTCTCTCAAGCTAATGGCTAGCGCTCTGTTAGCTCTGTTAGCCCAGCTAGCTCTATTAGCTCTGTTAGCCCTGCTAGCTCTGCTAGCTCTGTTAGCCCTGCTAGCTCTATTAGCTCCGTTAGCCCTGCTAGCTCTGTTAGCTCTGCTAGCTCTATTAGCTCTGTTAGCCCTGCTAGCTCTATTAGCTCTGCTAGCTCTGTTAGCTCTGCTAGAACCTTTAGCTGCTAGCCGCTGGCTCAGGTGTTGCCATGTTGAGTCACGTGGAGGCAACAGATTCGCTCTAAATCCTGTACAGAGAACCTTTTATTAATCAAGACATTAAATTAGCAAATTATAACTTAAATGTTTTCAGACTGTTTCTCAGTATCCATCATTCTGACTGGACAAATGGAAACAAATGACAACTGTTGAAGTAAATGATGTTCCAAACTAGACAAATGTATTGATGATGAAAGAGGCGACTGTCTGTGTGTTTGTACTCCTCTTCACGCTTTCAGACTCCTCATTTTGGAAGAAAAAAGTGCAATATGGTCTTGTTATTGTCTTGTAATTCCAAATACTCCCCCAAAATGCTCAGCAGGTTTGTTTAACGTTCCCTCATCTCGTCTCACTCCAGATTATTGATGAAATAGTCACACGGCTGCAAAAGGAAGATGAGATTAATTAGATATTTCCCCCTCATATGTTCCATGTACTCATTTTATTTAAGCTTCATCATCGCTCTTAGTTGTATTTTTTACTTTAATGTAGATTCATTCAGCTTTTTATGTTTGTTTAATATGTGTTTTATTTTTATTTTGTCAAATTTCAGTGGAAAGTTGTTTTCATAATGCCTTACAGGTGATGTAAATAAACTGTAAAAAGTGTTCTTTCTTTTCATATAATGGCCACTAGTTGAATGTGTAAATAAATATCTCAGCAAACTGACTCCTTTCTGTCATTTAAATCTCAACTTCAGCAGCATCAGCTGACGGCCACAACACATAATGCTACTATTACAACATATACTATGACTTTTTTATTGCATAATATATTGTGACATTTTATGATATACTCTACTTTGTCATTTTGAGACTTTTCAGGACATTCTGTACAACATTGACTGTAATGACATACCATACTATGACTTTTTTAATGACATTTTGTATAACCAACTACATAATAATTTGATTCTTTATGACAATATTTAACAAAGTATGATTTTTTTTATATTTTTTACATCATAAAAAAAAATGTTCTTCATATTTTTGTGACCCACTATACTATGATTTTATGACAGTATTTTACGACGTACTAAACCATGACTTTTTTATGGCATACTATACTACAACTTTTTCATTATAGTTTTATGCAACATAACTGACTTTTTATGACTTTTCTTATGACATACTATGCTATGACTTTGTTATGATATACTATACAATTACTCATATTTTTTTCATGGTACATACGATACTGTGACTTTGTGACATTTCTTAAGACATATTATAGAATGACTTTTTATGAAATATTCATAAACTAAATCATGCCTTTTTATGAAATATTCATAAACTAAATCATGCCTTTTTAAATGATATTTTTATAACATAAAATAACATCTGATGATTTAATGACATTTTGCTATGTCATGCTATAGTGTAACCTTTCATGACATTTTTTATAACATACTATATTACAGTATTTTAATGACATACTATACTACGAGTTTTATGCCATACAATAGTATGACTTTGTTACATTTTTTACAACAAACTATAGAATCAATTTTTTCTGGCATTTTTATGACATTTTTAAAATACGATACTATGACATTTTCTGAAATTTTTTAGCCATATTGTTGTATTATTTTTTTTAAAACTGTTTTTAACATATACTATGACTTTTTTTCGACAAACTATTCTATGACTTCTTTGATATTTTTCAGACTTACAATGCTCGTTTTTTATATTATGGAGCTTTTTCAACATACTATACAATGACTTTATGAAGTTTTTTTATCGGCACTATTCTATGAACATTTGTAAAAAAAAAATTGACATACTATACCAGGGCCTTTTTGACATATTTTTGTACTATGATGTTTTCTATGTATTTTTTTCCATAGTAGTTTTATGATGTTTTTTGACTCAACACAATTACTTTTTTGATATTTTTTTCAACATACTATGCTATGGATTTTTTGATACCATACTATGATTTTTTATACTTTTATATAATTTCTTTTACAAACTATTTTTTTTACATAATATACAATGACCATTTTTTTTACATAATATACTATGACCTTTATGATGTTTTTTTGAATACCATATTATGATGTTATTTGACCTTTTTTGACATACTATACAATTACTTTTTTTCAACATATACAATTACTTTTTATAAAGATTTTGTGACAAACTATACTATGAAGTTTACTTAACTTTTTGACATGCTATTGTTCTTTCTTTTTTTACATACTATGATTTTTTTAAAACCTTTTTTTGACATATTATACAATGACTTTTTTCGACAGCATTTAACAACATATTTGCTATTTTTTTAAATTATATTTTTAAATAATATATTATCCTAGGAATTTTTTTATTTTAATGACATACTAGAGGGTTAGGGTTAGCTTGAGACAATCACCTCCCAAGACATCTTCCGACAACCCGCCAGACCAGACGGACCAAATGCCACAGAAAGAGGAGTCGACTGGCCCAGGAGGAGAGGGAGGGAAGCCAAGATGGAAGCTCAGCAAACGTGATTCCTCTACCTGACCTACTCCTGGCTATTGTCCAATAGATCACAGGACAGAGTAGGACTCCGGTGGGACGAGAGGAGGTTGAATCTGGTACATCAATGACGCTTGGTGCTCAAAGCTGATGGTGAATCTTTCCCTGATGTTGAATGTTTAATGTTAAGATGCGAGCAAAATTATCTGTTCATGAAATGTATTTGTTGCTTGTGTTTACATTCCTCCTGAGGCAAATTCATAAAGCACAGCAGTGAACCATGAATGTTTTGTGTTGACATGTTTTTCTTGAGTAATAAAATGGGCTACAACTGCATTTTGTTCATTTGTTCGTAATGACAATAAACTATCCCTGAGTAAAAAGTAAAATGCATTTTATGATTTTTTAAAATGGCATACTATAGTATGGCTTTTTATGAAATAATTCATGACGTACTATAATATGAATTTTCAACGCACTATACTATGACTTTTTTCGAGAGATTATGACATGCTATACTATGACTTTTTCATGAGATTTTGATGACATACTATACTATGACTTTCATGAGATTTTGACCACATACTATACTATGACTTTTTTCATAATATTTTGACCACATACTATACTATGACTTTTTTCATAATATTTTGACCACATACTATACTATGACTTTTCATGAGATTTTGATGACATGCTATACTATGACTTTTTTTTATGATATTTTGACCCCATACTATATTATGACTTTTTTCATGACATTTTGACGACATGCTACATTATGACTTTTTTCATGATATTTTGACCACATACTATACTATGACTTTTTCATGAGATTTTGACGACATGCTATACTATGACTTTTTTCATAATATTTTGACGACATGCTATACTATGACTTTTTCATGAGATTTTGACGACATACTATACTATGACTTTTTTCATGACATTTTGACGACATACTATACTATGACTTTTTTCATAATATTTTGACGACATGCTATACTATGACTTTTTCATGAGATTTTGACGACATACTATACTATGACTTTTTTCATGAGATTTTGGCGACATACTATACTATGAATTTTTTAATAATATTTTGACCACATACTGTACTATGACTTTTTCATGAGATTTTGACGACATGCTATACTATGACTTTTTTCATGAGATTATGACGACATACTACACTATGACTTTTTCATGAGAATATGACGACATACTGTACTATGACTTTCTTCATGAGATTATGACGACATGCTATACTATGACTTTTTCATGAGAATATGACGACATGCTATACTATGACTTTTTCATGAGATTTTGACGACATGCTATACTATGAATTTTTTAATAATATTTTGACCACATACTGTACTATGACTTTTTCATGAGATTTTGACGACATGCTATACTATGACTTTTTTCATGAGATTATGACGACATACTACACTATGACTTTTTCATGAGAATATGACGACATACTGTACTATGACTTTCTTCATGAGATTATGACGACATGCTATACTATGACTTTTTTCATGACATTTTGACGACATACTATACTATGACTTTTTCATGAGATTTTGACGACATGCTATACTATGACTTTTTTCATAATGTTTTGACGACATGCTATACTATGACTTTTTCATGAGATTTTGACGACATGCTATACTATGACTTTTTTCATGAGATTTTGACCACATACTATATTCTGACTTTTTTCATGACATTTTGACGACATGCTATACTATGACTTTTTCATGAGATTTTGACGACATACTATACTATGACTTTTTTCATGAGATTTTGGCGACATACTATACTATGAATTTTTTAATAATATTTTGACCACATACTGTACTATGACTTTTTCATGAGATTTTGACGACATGCTATACTATGACTTTTTTCATGAGATTATGACGACATACTACACTATGACTTTTTCATGAGAATATGACGACATACTGTACTATGACTTTCTTCATGAGATTTTGACGACATGCTGTACTATGACTTTTTTCATGAGATTTTGACGACATGCTATACTATGACTTTTTCATGAGAATATGACGACATACTATACTATGACTTTTTTCATGAGATTTTGGTGACAATCTGTACTATGACTTTTTTCATGAGATTTTGACGACATGCTATATAATGACTTTTTTTCGTTGTACCATACTATGACTTTTGTTTGACATGCTATACTATGACTTCTTCGATATTTTTTTGACAGACTATGCTTTCTATTTTTTGACATACTATACTATGAACTTTTTTCAACATACTATAACTTTTTACGACCTTCATTTGACATACTACCGTGACTTTTTATTGACATACTATACTATGACTCTTTTTCAATGACTTTTAAAAAAGTTTTTTTTATACTTTTCCACCGCATACTATTCTGAATTTTTTTTTTAATGGCATACCATGCTATGTCATTTATTCTGGCATACTAAACAAACTAAAGTATGCATTACACAGCAGTTTGTACAAAGTGTGCTTGTTAGAGTGGAATTTAACTTGAGGGGAAAATAGTATGAGAGATTTTTATCCTAATTTATATTTAAAGTTACGCCATATGATTACTGGAGCTGTGCATAATTTTTTTGACATGTACTTTTTTACATTTTCTCGAGGTAAAAATGCACGATGTTTAGATATTCACATTGAGTTTATGTAAATAAATTGTCAGCTGGACAAAACTTTATTGAATCACATTTTACTTCTTGTAACGCAACTACATCAGGGAAAAATATGCTTCAGTGACGTGATATTTACTTGCAAATGCAATCAATTTCATCTGATTTATAGGGGAACTAAAGTTATTGTAATTGTTGGAAGTTGTGCTATGTCCACTTCAGACCACTAGATGGAGTCTGATGACCAGCTGTAACTTCAGAGCTTTATTCTTTGGGCTGTCAATGGACACATCGGGTTACTGCGAATATCTCATCATTATTACTCTGTGAGCAATTAGCAAGAACATACGTATCATGTGAGTCTCAGCCCATGGTACAGTTATGAGAGGTGTAGTTGAATGATAATAGTGTTTGGTCTTTGTTAAAATAAAGAGGTAATTTAATTTGACTGTCTAATGCAGCAGTTGATGCTTGGTTGAGAATATTAACAGAAAACATGATTAAACCCTCCTGCACAATTACGCTTAGTAGAAAGTTTATTTTGTTTATCAATTTATTGAAGCGCAGAACCCATTTTAATTTAGCTGGAAATCCAATCACAGTAACTCATTATCTCTTCAGGTTTCTTTTCACTATTAGTTAACTTGTTTATTTTGGATCCTCATTAGCAGTGTGATTGCCAATCTTTATTTTGGTCTAAAAGTGGTTTTGTGTGCAGGTTACATCCTAGAACAGATAAAATCTGTATATAAAAAAAAAATCTGATTTGAATCTGAGTGTGAACATCTGTGGTTTGAACCTCTTGGCAGTGCATCTTGGTCAAAACGGTGCAGATAAACGGCGACCACACTCAGGGATCTCAGGTATTTCCGAGTCCCTGCGGTGGAAGTGAGGCGAAGCCGCGAGGGGCCTCTCGCCGCATCTGAGCCACAGGAAGAATCTGTGGAGGTATTTGGCGGCAGTCTGGGGGCTTTCCTGTGGAGGTGGGCCTGAAGGGGAAGAAGGAGCCCGGTGCCCCGGGGGCCTCTGGGATACCACAGCAGGAGGCAGGGAGGCCGAGGTCAGGGCAAAAGGAGGCTGCATGGAGGGGAATGGATGAGAGTTTAAAGAGCAGAAAAAACACCAGCAGCAACAGAGTGGAGATCTGTAAAGAAACACGCAGAAATAAATCAAATGTCAAATCAATCAGTAGTGTTGATGGACACAGTTGTCCCACCATGTAACACACAATAGAAAGAGACAGCAGTGTTCCTTCTTTAGAGCATAAAGAAAAGGCATAACAACTTTACCTTAAAAACATTTTGAATGTTTACCGTCAGTGGTTTGTTTACTTGACGTCTGGTTGCACAGGAAGCTGAAAAAATGTTTTCTTTTAGGTCAAACATCAGCTACGTCTACACATCATAACCATGATAAAGTGCTCCTGCTTTCTTTGCAAGTTAATATACTTGTTTTATTATTGATTCATAGAGTAAGTGTTACAACAGTTCACTTTGATTGCGAAGTTTCCAAATTTGTTTGTCTAAAAAGTTAAAATGGCATCTGTTGGCACATGCACAGCATTATTAATACAAAACAGTACAGAACATTAATTTCTTGTACACCAACTTTAAAAAGGGATATATTATGAATATCATAATGCACAGTGTGTATTTTACAGGCCTAGTATTGGTATATAGTGGCACTGAGTCTACTGGCCAGTTGTGATGCATCTCATGCAGTTAAAAATGTGTTTTAAAAATGCAAAACTGTAAATAACATTTTAAAGAGAAAATACTGTAAATAAATCAAATCTTAACATCACTGACCTTTAAGGAGTTTAATGTCTCACTTTGCTGCAGAGCTGTAGAAGTGTACCTCAGGGAGTGTCGGTACAGTATGACATCACTGCTGGGTGTAGTCACAGGTGTTAGGTGTGGGGCCTTTAAAAAAAAAGAAAAGAACAGTTAATCCGAAAGCAGGATGAAACTCATGTTTAATCTTTCCTGTCTGAACTTCTCAATTATTGCATCCCTGTATAACAGAGATCCATGGTATTCAGTCCTAAAATTCACTCACACACACACACACACACACACACACACACACACACACACACACACACACGGTGATGTGTACAGTAATTATTACTATAGTAGGTTCAAAAAACAGCAAGCATGTTATTGTTAATTAGTTATTATCACTAATGTCATTCCCATAAATCATTATCTTCTATTTATTATTAATTAGTGATAATAACTAATTAACATTAACATGCTTGCGGCTAACCCTAACCTATACAGAATTAAAAAAAAATATATATATTAAAAAAAGGTATTTTCTATATGAGTAGGATTAGGTAAAAACAAAGAAACCGGAGGAAGGAGGGTGCAGACTATGGGTCAACACGGTGTTTCCTGTCCCCTGGGATGTCTGGTTGCTCTGGATGACTGGATCACTCATCTCTCCTCCTGCACTCTTTCATCTTTCCCTTCGCTCTCTCCCTCCTCCTCCACTCATCACTCCGTCACCACAGGCTGTTTGGTTTCTGTCCACATTAACCTCTGCAGAGGGTTGTCCAGCGATCACACCACCATCACTATGACTACCACACCATTTGATTGACAGGTAAAAACTGGGACGTCACCTGTCGGTTAATATTGAAGAACCTTAAATTCCAGCCCATCATATCGTTCAGGGTTATGGAGAACACCTACTCACAAACTGCATTTAAGTACAACTTTGAGGCAGTATTTTAATTTCATACTACTTCATACTCTACTACATCTCAGAGGGAAATGCTGTACAGCTGGAGAAATGCTGACAGCTGGAGTTACTAGTTAGTGTAAAGATTAAGATTTTACAGACAAAACACATCAGTTTATAAAATATGATACTGTGCTGAATAAACTATGCAACAATATGTAGAATAGTTAAAATGTGCTCCAAGTCCTCCCGCTGTAGCATTATAATGCTGGCAACTCGTTAAAGCATGTGTAATGACATTCCAATAATATAATATATAACTTTCTGAAAGATCATTCTGCCCAACAAGTACTTTTATTTTAATACTTTAGGTACATTTAGCTGTTAATGCTTTTGTACCTTTACTTAAGTGAAATCTTGAAAGTCAGACTCAAAAAAAAAAATTGTTTTAGTGCGGTATTTCTAATTTTACTTGAGTTAAAGATAGAAGACTTCTTCCACCAATGCATAGCATATATTAAACTAGATGAGTTTCAGCTCCACAGAGTCGCCATCAGAATACAGCTATTCAAAGACACATTACATTAATCTATACACTTGAATTAATCTTTCTACTGAAAAGTCAAAGTTTGCACTGAATGACTTGACCTGTCTGACAATCTTTTATATTAATTTGACTTTTTACTTCTCATCTGTTCCAGATGAGAAGTAAAGGTGAATAGACTTTGAACTCTTCGCCTTTACTTGTCTTTTTTCTGTTATGGCATTTAACAAAATATGACATGTATGACCCGTTTCTTATTTTCAGAATAGGTTAGTCTATTTACACATGCTATCATTTGGTAAGTGACATACATTTTATGAAAAACAAGTTTAATCTAATTTCAGTTTATTTGGATTTTTCTGTCTGCATGTCAACAGGTTTCTATGTTAACTGTATATGAATGGATACTACTACACTAGGAGAGTGTGACATAGAATATACAATCAATGTCCACTCTGCTGGACAAAAATCATGCGTTTGTTTCTACTGCCCCCCCCCCCCCCCCACCCTAAGCAGACCGTCACAGACTTTATACTACGCCACATGCATGAAGATTTACATTGGAGTGAGTTAACAGTCGGGTACGTCACAGGCGGCAAGTGAAGGGGGCCTCCGTGCGTCAATTTCCGATGCCAAGGGGCACCGACCAAACGTCAGTGATTGACAAGTTGGGAGTGACAACAGGTTGCTATTTTGCCAGCTTTGGTTGTTGGAATATTTGTGATGCAACTGCAAACATTTTATGGCACAAGCTACACAGCTGTAACAAACCACATGGGATGTGACGGGGCAGTAATGACCAAAATATCAGATTTAAATTTGAGGACTTGATGAATTTCCTGTTGCTTTTTTCTTTTTCATCCATTATTTGATAACACAAACATATGAACCGATTCATGAACTGACAGTAAAATTCCTGTCTTAATATTTTTCCATATGACATCTTGCGCTCTTCAGAAAAACAGAACACAAACAACCGTCCACAACACGCTGATCGGCGGCTCATTCATGTGTGCATCGTCTTCCCTGGTTTCCCAGTGAGTGTCATGTGACGACGTCCCCCAGCCCAGACACGCAGAAGACTAATTGAAAATCTTTTGTGACTGACATACAAACACTGAGGGTGACGCACAACAGGCAGGAAACAATATAAAAAGGTATTATTTTACATTATATCAAGTTTTAAAGCATAATACTTGTCAGTCGATTGATTTCGTTTTTTTATGACATTTGTTAACAATTTATTTTTAATCTAGCTTGACCATTTTGGTTATCTCCAGATCTTTTCTTAGTCAAGAAGTTTTTTTTTTTTTTTTTTTTTTAGGTTGTAACGCTAAACTAAGATGGTCAACTCTTGTTAAAAATAACACCTGCATGAGCAGGTTAGAGCCTACTCACCTGTCATTGAAATGTTAGGTGTGCGAAAAACCTCACCTTCCCGGGATGACACACCTCACTTTTTTTTTTAAGTTCACTTTTGTATTTCAAAACTTATCACCATTGGATTATTAATAGTACTACCCATGATCAGCTTCTTTGATGAGACCTCCAAATGAATTTATCTTTTGAGCGTTTACCAAAAAGAAGAGAAAAAGCCGTAATAATGTGACATAAACGCATAAGGCATAAATCTACAGAGGGGTGTCCCACCTGTGTAAATGCTCAGACCTCAAACAGTGACAGAAACCAGTTTCCCATTAGGTCAGTGGTCGCCCCGGGAGGCCAATTCTCTTTAGCTCCCCTTTCACTCGTCATACAGCGAATACTGCTGGGTTGGATGGAGGGAAAGCCGCTAGGCGCCGAGTTGCAATTAGACGCTCCATTATATAAAGGCATATTCAGATAACAGGGGCACCAATGAGGTCAGTACATGCCTTTTGTTGTGGGATTAATGAGATTTTTAATAAAACAAAAAAATGCCCCCTTCCTTATTGTAATGACCTAATGAGTGTGTTGGTGGCGCCGGGCCACGTTGGTGGGAAAGTCCTGCGGTCGTAGCAGTCTCTCGGTAGCCCCCCCCTCCACTTCGTCCCTCCTTCCTTTCCCTGCACCTGCATCAACCCAGTGCTGCCCCGTGCTTTCCGGACCCCCCCACCACCAGTGTTTGTATTCAAAGCTAGGAACCAAAGGAGTGTTTAATTACCATAAAATGCTATCGGCATTTAGCCCTCTGACAATATGAATGGCAACATAGAGCTCATTGAGGTTATCAACAAGGGGACCACTGGTCAATTGGGTCATTGATTTGGATTGTTTGACAGACCCGGAGCCAAGGCCGCAGGAGCAAGCAAAGTTCAAAAATCCCCCTCAGTTGAATCGAGAAGTTTGTCACAGAATCTGTTGGAAGGGGCTGTCAGGAGTGATTAGGGGGCATGAAAGGGCTCAGCGATCAAACAGGGCCTGTCCCAACGCTGCACATTTAATTAGAATTTGCATGCCTTTGTTCCTGACCCTTCAGCAGGCATGATCTGATTACAAGGGTGAACAGTTACCACCAGGCGAAAGGGGAACTTGCAATGTGCAACTGTGCTTATTTGTTGAACGAAATTAATCAGTTTTTAAAAAACTAAAACAAACTCAGCCTCGCTTGGTCTCTGCAGCAAGCTGGAGGATCAACAAAACAGCTGGAGCGACGCTCAGGTTAAGGTGCTTCTGGAACGATTTACCTCGCCTTGTGCTTCATTTCTGTCTCCCACTGAATTGTGGGAGTTTGGGGAGTGGAGAGGGGGGACTGAGGCGCTCACTGGCTCATTAATTGGGAGGCACAGCGCCCTTTGACCCCAATGATGCAGGGTGACAGGGAAATTGAGGAGAGGCGATTGGCTAGCAGCTTCAGCGGTTGAACGTGCCACCAGTGGTGTTCCAGGGTGGAAAAGGGCAGCATTGAACAAAACATTGCTCTCTTCCTTTTTCTTTTGTTCTTCCTGTTTTTTTTTCCTCTCTCAATTTTCATCTTCTTTCTGTATTCCTTCTCATTCTTACAATCTTTCACAAATGTTGGAAATGGAATGTATTTATTTTATATATTTATTATGCGTTTTATTTCTTTTTTGTGTCCTTCTTTCTGTTCTGTATGGACGACACCTATTGCATGTCCGTCCTGGAAGACGGATTGGTTCTTTGTTGCTCTTACAGAAATGTCTCTTTCTCTGGTAAAGTTTGTTTATTTTGTGGCGTTTAAAATAAATTTAAAGGAGAAATCATTGTCATATCAAATTTTTCATTTTTGGCTACATGGATAAAACTCACTTGATTTATGATAATGAGCTTTGAGATTTCAATTCAACACTGATTATAAAGGAAACGTAATTGTATTAAACAATGACAACAAATAACTGCATGGTGATCAGATCGGAAGGGCTGCTAATGAAAATCCAGAAATAACTGATCATTTTTACTTTTAAGGGATGTTGAATACATTTTTTTCCAATCACCATGCTGTACCGTAGTATTTTATTTCGTTACTTGAAAAAAGTGACACATTTTACTGCCATATTTAAAAAAAGCCTGTTTTGTATAGTTAATGCTGTAATTGTGAAGCATTTTGTAATTTTTGTTTTGAAAAGTTCTATAAATCTTCCAATCATGATAGCAGTTGTTTTCTTTACAATTATAAAAATGTGTACAACAAAACTTTAGTTTCAGGCAGTAAAAATTATTGTAAAGACAAATTTTACTTCACAAACTACCTGTTAATAATTTGCATTATATTTTTTATTACATTCAATTGTTTTATATTTTATTACTATATTTTAACTTTCACTAATACATTTGTACTTTACTTGTATTAAAACATTTTGTAGTAGCATTGTTGGAGGGAGCCCGATAATAAGACTGATTGCAAACTACTCATTCCCTGTAACTGTTGCATATGACAAATTCAGACAAGAAAATTTGAGCAATTATAAGGTTTCACGTTTTTTCATTTGGTAGATAATAGTTGTAAAATGAACATCCTGCCACACACACACACACACACACACACACACACACACACACACACACACACACACACACACACACACACACACACACACACACACACACACACACACACACACACACACACGGCTGTGTGCAAGTGTTTCAAAACTTAACTTCAAAATTTAAGTTAAAATTAAACTTTTGCATTTTTCTTTTTGATGGACCCTATAGCATAACAGAAAACATTTGAATTAAACATTTTGTCATTTAATCAGAATTATAAATGAGAATTGTATTTGTTTCAATGAAAAGGTTGCATACCTAAAAGAACATCCCATTATTAAAATTATAATTATTATCATCAATATCATTTTTCACTATAATCATATTTTTATTGCTATTGTATGGCATTTAACATACGTTTAGCATTTAGGTATGGATACTTTTAGAAAACATTATTGGTATTACTCATTTTTATTATAGGACATTTAAAATACATTTAGGGATGGCTACTTTAACAATAATGAATAAACTTAGTGTTTTTTATTTTCCTTCATCATGATTGGTTTAGTGGATTGCTCTTTATTATCTCTTTTTATCTTTACCAACATTTCATCTTTACTCACATTTATCTTTTGTTTTTATTAATTGCCATTTAATTCTCCATTTTTATTTTCACCAAAGTTTAACATCTTTTTTTAAATTTCTGCTATTTTCACAAGACCAAAAACCTTTTGCACTCATTTTTGAGAAGTTACACATAAATTCAATGTCGTGTTCTGAATCAGTAAAAGGTGATTTGATTTGTTCTGAAGGATTGCTGCATTTGGGCAGAAACTTTTGTAATCGTTGGGCTTGTTTTTTGTGTGATGGAGGTCATTAGTGTGTTGCGTTTGCATGTCGTCTCCTCTCCTGTCTTTGTTTAAGTGTCTCCAGTGTGTCTGGGATGGCGGCACGCACCCTGTCCTGCTCCCACGTCTCTTTACCTCCACACGCCTCTTGAATAACCACCTCCTCTTTCTTCTTCTTCTTTTACCTCTACTCCTCCAGCCTCTCCACTTCCTCTCCACTGTCTCTTTGTTTTCAGTCTATTAAGAGGTTGCTTAATGGTTTTCCCTTGTATGGAAGAAATATGCTAAATTAATTCAATTTAAAGCAATCTCTACAGAACACGTTAATTGTTGATTAAAAAATGCATCTACAGCCTTTCTGCTATCCTACTACGACTTCTGCAACATTTACACTCACTTCATTCAAAGATTTTCATTCTTTACATAATTTCTTCTGTCACTTTTCATGTGAACAACCATGTGCAACACTATGAATTTCTTCCAGAACAATGTTGGAAGAGATGGACTGTTCTCCTCGTATTTAAACAAATATCCTGTTTTACAGCACAACAGTAAATTTCCGATGATGTACCAAACTACTTCTGTTCAGGCATAACCGGACCCCTTTCCTCACCCATCTCTTCCACCCAGTAGTCCTTCATGTACTCGCCTCCATCTCGTCTTTCCACGACTACCCCTCACTTCTATTCATCATCACGCTATGTTCTTCTTTTTGCCACTGCAACTATTCTCCTTTTTAACCCGAACTCCGCCTTTACTTCTTTGTTCATCTGCTTCAACTCATTTGACTTCCTCACAAGTCTTAGTGCCACTCCTCAATCAGCAACTCCCCAATGTTTCTTATTTGGTGAGATTTTCTGAACCATTTAAGGTAGTATCTGCATAGACTAAGATGGTTATTTTTGATTATTATAAGTAAGCTTGTCCCCTGATATTCATGAGGAAAATGCAATGAAAAAATATTTGTTAGAAACAAGAAAAGAAAAGAGGACGCACAGACTTACATCTACGTCTTTTCTACACCTTTCATCATCAAAACTTGCCACATTTGAGCTGGCAGTCTACTGTTGTATTCACAGTTTCGGTCCACTGTTCCTCTTGTATTTTCCATTACGGTTTCTTCTTAATTTTGTCAAAAAAAAAAAATGACGTTCGCAATTACGTCTTCGAATCTGCCTTCCATCGTCACAACTTGCCATCTGATGGTGCCGACAGTCCACTTGTACTTTTGGTGACGTTGTTTGCTTTGTTAATGTTTCATAGGAGAGAGAAAGACAGAAAGCTCTGGGAATCACTCTATAGCAGGTCATTTTCCAAATGACAAAAGCTGACGTTGGAATGACGAAAGTTGAAATGATATGATTTCGCTCGCCAAGCTTGGTGCACCGAGGCGGAAAAACAGGCTCCTTGTGCTCGGCTGCGGTTTCTGTACTCTCTGAACCCTGAAATAATGACCCTTCCTTGTTCATTAGTGTCTACGCGGTCAATCATAACACATCAGAAATGAGTTTAGCATTCAGGCGCAGGACAATTGACCTTGTGTGTGCCCTTCCTCACCAGCGAGCTGTCACAGGGCTTCATCCAAATTGAGGCAATTAGCTGCGATGTGTCTCCCCCATTAAGCTGAGTGTCTCCACTGTGTCCTAATGACAGCAGCAGGACATGGCCTAATCAGCCGCACCGTCTACCCAGAGTTCACATCCACTCCTAGCTGGCACACCCAGGAAGAAGAAGAACTGGGGGTCCCAGCCAAAAAACATCTACAACCAGGCAGCATGAGGAATACATTTTCAGACAAACAGCAGCGCTGAAGCTACAGGAGGGTCAGATAAGAGAAAACAGGTTTGACTCAGCGTATAAGTAGTCCAATATCCGTTTGGGTGCAACATAAACCAAACTCTTAGCTAAGCCAGTGGCCCTTCCCTCCCCTCACAATATTTGTCTTGTTATAAGTTTAATGATGTAAAGAAATGCCTATTTAAACAAACATGTGGCTAGCAACAGCACCGTTTAGCACTGCATTTCTGTATCTGTGCTGGAAGTGATCCCCTACTCTTCTTGTGGAGCTGTGGGAATCAAAATAAGTGCCATTGACTCTCTGGAAGCCGGCGTGACACTCTACAAATCACCATTGTAAAGATTAAGGCAGATGGAGCGATAGTCATCCTGCATTATCAGCGTTTTTAAAAAGGAAATGAGAAAAAATATTTTGACAAAACAGAAACACGTTTGCACCATGCAAATTGCAATACATATTACTCAGTATGCCATGGTCTTACAGGAAATGTTTTTTGTTGTTTATGTCATATGCTTGAAAAACTGCATACTGAGAGGAATCAACAAGCAAGATTTTATGCAGTGACAATAATTATCAAGTCCATACCGGAACGTTATATAATTCATCCTACACCATGAAGACACACAGAACACAACTCTGGCCAAAGCTTGTGCTTCACTTTAAAACAGCATGACTCTTATGTATCATCTTCATCAGTGTTGGTTCACCCAAATTCCTACTGCTGCTCCTTGGCTTGGATTTCAATGTATTTTAAGGTGGTACAGAGTTTACACATCTTCAAAACTAAATAGGCATTGAGCCCCTTGGTAGCTGAACGGTTACAGTGCATGCTGTATAACTGCAATGTCCAGGGTTCAATTCTAGCATTAAAGCCTTTGTTGCATATCATACCCCTCTATCTGTCTCCACCCATTTTCAGTCAGCCTCTACAAGGGCAAAAAAGAAAAAAAAAAGAAAAAGCAGTATTCAAATTGAAGCATGTTTTAATTTCGTCATTGTGGTCTTAGCTGTCCTCCACGTCTCTGGTAACCCTGCCCAGAGTCTTCCTGTTCAAATGTTAAACTTTAACCATTCATGTGAAGGCAGGGTTTGATTTATATTCGGAGCATCTACCCTAGATGGCTGCTGCGCCATTAATATAGTCTCTCCCAAATGGTAATTACTCTCACTGCCAGAGGGCGGGGACAAAATTGCAGTACTCCAGCTTTAACCAAATGTACAATGTTAACATTAGCTGAACATTTTGGCCATAACAAGGTCTATATTAACCAACATATGTTAACATTAGCTGCTATCATTGGCAATAGCAAGGTCTTTAACCAAATGTACAATGCTGACATTAGCCGCCAACTCTGGCCATAACATTGTCTATGTTCAAAAATACATTGTGCAAAATTAGCTGTTTATTTTGGGCATAACAAGGTCTATGTTAACCAAATGTGTGTCGTGCCTATTGCTCCTTTCAATGGAGCATAGGCTGTTGACCATAGTTACCTGTATTAGGCTTTCCAACTGTGTCCATGTTTGCCCAGTCTGCTTGATGTCAGTCTTGAGGTCCTTTCACCGGGTTGTCTGTACTCTGCCAGAGATCATTGTTGCTGATGTTATCTAACCAGTGGTTGCTCATGCTCTGACTGTGGTCATAGTTATCCTCCCCGTCTCTGTTATCCAAATGTACAATGTTAACAATAGCTGCTAATCTTTGCCATAACATCAATGTTAAATATATGTGCAATGTTAATACTAGCTTTCACCATAAAGAGATCAATATTTATCAAACATACATTAATATTAGTTGCTTAATTCGGCCATATCTACTGTACTTTTATATACCAAATGTACTTTAGTATTAGCTGCTAACTTTGGCCATGAACAAATCAATGTTAAATAAATGTACAATATGAATATCAACTGCTAAATGTGGCCATAACCAGGTCTATGTTAAGTAAATATACATTGTTAAAATTAGCTACTAACTTCAGCCATAACAAGGTCTATGTTAACCAAATGGACAATGTCAATATTAGCTGCTAACTTTGGCCATAACAGTGTTTATATTAATCAAACAAATGTCATTAGCTGCAAAATGTTGGCCATACCATCTATTATTACATACATCGTTAAAATTAGCTGCTAAATTTGGCCACAACGCTTTCTATATTTACCAAATGTTACTAGCTTCTAACTTTGACCATAACTTGGTCTACACCAATCAAACGTCCATTCATTTTAGCTGCTACATTTGACCATAACCAGATCTAGGTTAACAAAATATACATTGATAATATTAGCTGCTAACTTTAGTCATAACGTCTATCTTATTGCTCCTTTTCATGAAGCGTAGGTTGTTGACCATAGTTTGCTAGATTCTCCATGGCTTTACTTTACAGCTGTTGCCATGTCACCCCCCTCAGCTTGATGTCAGTTTTGAGGTTCCTTCAACTATTTTTGGGCCAGCCTCTTTCTTGTGGAGTCGGGGTTCCATCGAAGGGCCTGCCTGATGATGCTGAAATAGGGTTTCCAGAGTGTGTATCTGATCCATCCGCATCGTCTTCTCTTGATCTTCTCTTTCACAGGTTGTTTGCCTGTTCTCTCCATCAATCAATCATCAAAGTTAAATATATTTACAATGTTACTATTAGCTGCTAACTTTAGGAATAACTAGGTCTATATTAATCAAACATACAGTAATATTAGCAGTTAAACTTTGCTTCTACAGGTTCTCTGCTAGATATCATTGAATCTGACCAGTGGATTATCAAGATCAGGCAACTTTACTTTTTTCATTGTGTTCTTGGTTGCCTACACATCTTTGCTAACTTTTGCCATAATAACATTAATGTTAAATAAATACAATCTTATTATTAGCTACTAACCTTGGCCATAACAAGGTCTACGTTAACCAAATGTACATTGTTAATATTAGATGCTGACTTTAGCCATAACTTGGTCTATATTAATCAAACATATCTTAATATTAGCTGCTAAATTTGGCCATGACGAGGTCTATGTTATCATAAAATACATTGTTAATATTAGCTGCTAACTCTGGCCATAATGAGGTCTATATTAAACCAAATGTACCACATTAATATTAGCTGCTAACTTTAGCCATAACGAGGTCTATGTTAACAAAATGTAAAATGACAATATTAGCTGCTTACCATGACCATAACAATGTCGTTGTTGAAAGCTGAGTGTGGGACTTTCACATATAAAGGATGGTCCATTACATTCAAGCCCATGCCGAACGAGTTCACACAATAGTAAGCTCATCGCCTCCAGGAAAAGCTCTCGTATCTTGCAGTATAATGACGTTTTCGTATCCTGTGTCCGTGGCAATGTGTACAATGTTAACATTAGCCATAACAAGATCTTTGTTAACATTAACATCACATTTACTTTTTGCCAATGGTGGAATAATACAATGTAACATTAGCTGCCTTTGCTGGCCATACCAATGCCAACGTATTTTAAACAGTGTGAAAACTACATACTAAAACAAGATCTGCAATATTTAAGCAATCGGCGATTTTACTTCATTTACTATTTGCTGTGTATGCATTATCCCTGCTTTGTTGACATAGCCGGGCAATCCCAAGACTAGCAAAGAAAAATAATGAAATGCCAATAATATTACCTGCTAACTATAAACGCTACGATAAAGGCTAAATGACACAGCTAATCTTCCATGCCTAAACACATGGAGGAGGTTCCTGCCCACACAACTTTTCCCTACAAGCTCACTGGAACACAATTGTTGAGGCTCAATGCAAAAGCAATCATTTCAATCTATGATTTAGGAAAGCTTTTCTGGTGGCGCTACTCATATGCTAACTGCTAACTGCTCCTTTTCAGTAAAAGAAAACAAAAGAAACCTACAAACCAAATTAAAGTGCAAGGTTAAGACTTACCCATTAAGATGCTCCAAGTAGGAAGAAGTGTTCCTTTAAAGTAATCCTCAGAGAAATCTAACAGTTATGTACCTGAGTTTGTGAGCATGTAGCCATGTGACCAGTGCTACTTCAAATGTCTGCAATCAGTCTAGAGTAACAGGTGTTTCACATTTAGTAATTGACACACAGGTAACCGCTCCCCCTAGTTGACAACACAGGTAGCCACTCCCAGAAACAGCTACATCACTCATGGTTTCAGAGGTTTTACTTTGTAATTCAAATGGGCATGTATATTGTCATCTTAAAGCATGAATCATACCATTTACTTTAATGTATGATACTTCTACCTATCTCCTTCCAGCAAGGAGTTATTAATACCCATGATCCTTTGCAATCACTGGGGCATTTTAGGTCTGTCACCAAATAGGAAGGTCCAGGAATTATCATTTGAGGTAAGGAAAAAGAGAAGAATAGAGAAAATTTAATTTTTAGTAATATAAAAATGTAGTATTACCATGAAATGTAACAAAGTGAGTTACAGAGCTTGTTGGTGTAACATTATTTGTGCCTGCCTTATTTGTCTGTGTGTGTGTTTGTGTGTGTGTGTGTGTGTGTGTGTGTTTCTGTGAATGAAATAATAGCTTGTCTTGTTTAGCGGGTAGTTAACAGTGAAAAAGGCTAATAGGCCTGACCTGCCGCTCACCCCGGAGCAGCAGAAACAGAATGAGAAAGAAAAACAGAGGGAAGAGGAGCCTGTATTCTTCTTGTGCACGAACGAGAAGGGTGAACGAGGGAACGAACCAGCGCCGGGTGGCGGATTAATTTAGATTGTGCCCCTCTGAAGAATGGAGGGAGAGATGGAGGGAGGGACGGCTGGGAGGCTCCTGTCAATAGGGCCGCTGATGGGAAGAGAGAGGAACAGAGGGAAGAGAAGACGCAGATGCAGAGAAAATGTCTGCACATGTTTCCGTTTGAGTCTAATAAAACTAAATTGTTCATTTTACAGTTTTGTGTTTTTACTTTAGCTGCCTTGTCATATCAAGATGCATGTCCACTGGAGGGTCTAAGGATAGAGGATACTGTATGCTGTGCAGTTTGTAAAACAAATTTGTAACAAATATACACTATAAACGTAAAAAGGGCTGTACATTAGCAGTTAAATTAGTTAATATATCACAAACTGTAATGCACAACTGTAAAAAATGAACTTCAGTTAATCATAAAAACTGAGCATTACTACAGTTTGTAGAGCACATTTGTGATTTTGGGTCGTATAATTAAAACTGACTTGTGTTGACAAGATACAGAGTTTAGGTTGATGTTAATCTTATTTTCATAGTTCTGTCCATTATTTATGACAAATTGTTGTAAGTTGATGTTAATGCTGGATCCCTACGTGACATAAAGAACATAAACTAGACTTTTAGTCTTCATCTTTGTAATACTTTAAACACGGCATAAGCATCAACTGCAGTTGTGTTTCAAAGCACAAGAGTGATTTTACTACACCAGGGTCTGACAGCCTGTCCTTGGTATTCCTGGTTCTCTCGTGCCTCCCTCACCTCCATTGTACACCTCCAGGTGGAGCAGCGAGGCAAAGCTCTGCCCCTGGCTGGAGAAGGAGCAGCTGCTGCCGGGCGCAGAGCTCTTCATCTCCCACCGGAGCTCAGCTTGCAGGTTGAAGTCGTCTTGCGAAGCCGGATCTGGGTCTGTCTGCGGTGGGTTGGTTGCTGCCCAAGGCCCCGCTAGAGTCTGAGCTGAAGGAGTTTCTGGTGAACCTACATGATTTCCAAATTAAGTGTGAACGTTGAAAGCTCTGTTTACGGACAATGCTGCAAAAGCTATCTGTTGTCCCTGATGTTTTACTATGATTCTTTATGTTTTATTTTAAAACCTGTCAACAACATACGCATCAATGAAACATCTGTTAGTGAAAGTACACAGAAAATCTGATGGAGTAAAACATGATGCGGAGTGATGGATTGTGCAACAGGAGGTTCAACTCTATCACTCCAAACAAGGCCGACAAAAACTTCCTGCAGCCGTTGTGTATTTGTTGTTCTAACCTTATCAACTCAATACACCTCAGAGGGGACTAGGCGCTCGACCGGCCCCTCCTCTTCAATAGTTTGGGATGCCAAACCAGGAAGTGACTCCTTATAATAATCACTGATATGTTGTTGTGGAAACAAGCTGTAGCACGTAATGATGGCTTTTCTCGCTCGCTGCCACCGCTGCAGTCATGGCAACCGCCTCACTGCTTTCATCGGCTTCCAGTCGGAAAGAGAAGAGGGGCTGCCAGCTACTGACAGAGCAGGGACAGCCTGGAGTGTGTGTGTGTGTGTGTGTGTGTGTGTGTGTGTGGTTGTGGCATGTAGTCAGATTGATTGGTTAATGTGTGTGTGTGTGGTCAGTGGACAGAGCCGATCACAGAGACGCTGCCTCCAGTCTCAGTGATTTACACACTGATGCTAAACACACACACACACACACACACACACACACACACACACACACACACACACACACACACACACAAACAGTCCGGAAACAGCCTTTAGTACTTTAAGTGTTGATGTTTTAACAAGACAAACACAGATCCCTGATCAGCCTGCCAGAGTCTCTGTTGTCAGACTTTGGTCAAACAACAACAAAGACACTGAGGCACTTTGTTGGAGCACATTGGTCACATGTCAGGATGAATGGCTGGAAAATGTGTATAAAATGATGCACAAGCCTATTAAAACTTCTCCATTTGATGGATACAGCAGTCTTTCCCACATAATGACTTTGCTTAGTATTCCTGGACGGCCCTTCCAACGGCCGCCAAAGTACACACGGCAACTCAGTTCAGCTATTTTTTTTATTATAATCTGTCTGAGACAGCAACGAAAAGACATTTAATACAACTATATAGTCTTATATTTATGACGTTTTATATGAAACATTAATTAGTGTTCAAATTACTTATTCGTGTAGACCACATTTCACCGACCTGTGTAATATGACTTTGGAGAAAAACGTTGACGATAACCAATATCGTCTCTCTGTCAACCTAACACTGAACAAACCACCGTTTTGTGACCCGTCGATGTTGTAACCTCATGTTAGGCGGTTGAAAAGACGGCAAAAATAGGTCTTAGATGTTCAGACCGTATATCACCCAGTTGAAATCAACGTTCAAATCCCCGTTGGTGCCCCGTTAGTTTTCCTATCACTAGAGGGGTCTACTGACAATCTACATGCTCTGCAGAGAAACATGAAGACTGAATTTCTGAATAGAATCAATCAGTTCACAAACGATTAGTAGGCCTGTGCATAGATTTGTCCCAAACTGATGCATTCAAGTTAACTCTGATAAAATAGTCTTTCTATGTTCTCAGACCAAGAGCAAACTCTTCAACGTGTAAGAAGCCTAGCCAGTAAGGATAGCTACCGTATAAATTATTGTTAGAATACACCTGGGATGTCGAGGTCAGCACACTGTACACTGGGTGTGCCTCCTTCCTCGGACACATGCGAGACAAAATCAAGCATCAAGACAAAAGATGAAGTCTAAATCCACAGTGGTCAAACTTTGCTTCTCTTCGAACAAAAAAAATAGTGTCTAATTCAAAAGATTACATTCAATCAGAGTAAACTCTCATTTTTGTTCTTTGCTGTTCTGTGTGAACATACACACACACCTACACACACACACACACACACACACACACACACACACACACACACACACACACACACACACACACCACCCAGTGGTTAGTGGTTACCAGGCGGGCTTACTGGTGCGGAACAGAGGACCAGTAAGGGGGTCTGAGATGCTAACTGACAGGCCCAGTGTCTGATGGGGCAGAGGGGCCTGAGAGGGGTGTGGAGGGGTGGTGGTGTTCTTATTAGGCAGCGCTGCGTGGGCTTTGACCTCTCACACACTTCATGAGTTCACTTAATGAAGCCCTGAGCCTCAGCGCCCCTCTCTAGTCCCTCCAGCCTCACATGTGTAATACAGTCGCGACAATCAGCAGTCAGGGATTCTTCCTAAGTTAAGGTGAGCTCTCTCTCAAAAAAAAAAAAGAGTTGAGACAACTGAGGGTTTTCAGTTTGGAAGTGGCCACAGCTGTCCACAATTTGGTTGTGTGTAAAAAAAAAAGAATGCATCAAGGTCAAATGCAACACTTGATTTTTGACAAATGTCTGTGATGATGTTGGTGTCAAACTGGTGTCAAAGCAAACACACGCAAACACACACACACACACACACACACACACACACACACACACACACACACACAAAAACCGCTCTTGAAAGCACAAACTTCAATTAGGTAAATCTATAACTGCATGTCAGGTTCCTCTTGTATTACCGTGACAACACTTTACCCTTTTTCTTTTGTCTTTTCTGGAACTAGAAGTACTATTTATTCAAGCATTGTTCGCAAGTATTTTCATGTTGATACACTTATTTGCTTAATACAACTACTTTCCTGATGGCAATTGTTGATGGATATTTAATATGATATTAGCTGTGATGAATTCTGACGAAACAAACAGCATAAAGGTGTGTTCAGGTTTATAGTATATCATATGACTGTAGTATTTTTGAAGTCTGTGGGTACTCCTGTCTTCCCCTCAGGCCAGATCTGTCTCTTTGTGTATTTCCAAAGACTTTATAAGCAGTCAGGCCGCCTCAAACTTTCACTTGAACACACCTTAGTTGTCCCAGAACCTCCTGTATCAGCTATAACAATTTGTCCATGCTAATGGGTTTGTCTTTTACTTTTTTTTGTTTTAGGTATTTTTGCCACAGCTTGGACACTCTGGTAGTCATGTGTCCTCTGTGGTTAAAGTCATGAAACTCAGCATGCAGCTCTGCTTCCAGGTCAGCAGAGCGGTTTTTCTCCCTCCTGTCTATCTCTTGACCCCCCTCTGCGTCAGCCGGGTTATGTCAGCTTAGCATTGAGTTAGCTATGTTGCGTATTAAAAAGGACTTAGCAGCATGCCAGGTCCTTCCGTCCAGAGCCATGGACACCATCCCCCCCCTGACTGCTCTGTAACTACCTAACAGGGATTAAGTATTCAAAAGCGAGCAGGTGATCAGAACTTTTAGGGACACCGCTCAGCCATTTGGTACTTTTTCTGATTTTGAGTTCTCTTAACCGACTACATTGACTGTTTCCATGCTACATTAGAAGGGCATCCTAATTTTTTTCTTACTATGATCAACAATAAAACTCTTTTTTTTGCTGCTAGAAGACAAAGACTTATCAATGTATAAATGTATCACTTACAGCCATTTAAAATCACTATAACAAACACTACTAATATACATAATTACTATAGTTCTGATTGACACATTGCTAATGTTGAAGCATGATGTCGGTATTTGGTAACCTGGTTAGGAATTTGCTGTGAACTTTTTACTTTAGACATTTTGTACATGACAGAAGTAATTATTTAACAACTACAGGGGAAGACCACGTAAAACCCAATCCTGTGCCAAGAGGGATTGAGAAATAGTTCTTCAACTCAAACAGTATATGCCTTTTAACGATATATAAACCAGAAAGCACTCAGATAATTGGATCAAAGGGTTTGATTTGTAAAATGCAGGGTGTCATGACATGACTGGAATGTTTCATCAACTCCAATGTAATGTGCTCTAGGGGAGGGTGATAACTGCCGCAGATTACTGATAATAAAAAAAGATGGTTGCACAACGAAATTATCGGAGCGCAGAGTAAACATCAAATGAAGAGCCAGACTGTGAGAACCACAAATGAGTGCCGACGGACTTGAAATCTTCAACAATGTCTACAATGATAATAATTCAACTTGATTTATAGAACTCGAAAGCACAAACAGAATGGCAGATGAACAAAAAGTGAAATATGGGAGAGATAAAGACATCAAGCATGATCAAGATCAACTCAAATAATAATCACATTGTTGATCCTTTTTTTATTTGCTGAGTTAGTTGGGTGGTTTGCAATCCTACATTAATTAAAAAGAAAAGACCAATTGGGTCTATTGTACACCACAATGTACATTGTGTACCTGTACACACAGGGACAGACAATCATTTTGATATTTGAAGTTATGACCATTTAGATTTGTCATGTTGCTGTAGCGCTACACGTAGATATCAAAGTGTGAGTGTGTGTGTTGTGTGTGTGTGTGTGTCTTTTAACCGTTGAAACAGGATTGCATTGTCCAATTGCTACAGAAGTGTATGTCAAATGGTGAGGCTTTCCATTGCTTTTTGTAAAGGCACATATTATCACAATGAGAACCTTTAAATGTATTTACAGAGCACTTTAATCCAAATCACCCATTTACACCCTCACCAGGGAGCTCATGACTCGCTCTTCCTGCTGAGTCGCAGTTGCCTTCACTTGGGTCAAAACTTGAAACACCAAGCCTCTATTTCGCTAACTTGGCTACCTCTATTTCAAAAGACCTTTATTCTGATTCGCTGAACGATTGGCTGGGTTACAATCGCCGCCACTGGTAGGCTGCTGGTTACGCGCTGACATCAGCAGGAACCGCAGGAAGAAGCCTGGAGGTTCCAGAGAAGCTGCTGAACTTTCCGTGCTCTCAGGCATTTATGATTGACGATGAATTATAGGCTTTCATGTTGGCGTGGAAGCTTGCACAGTCAAGTGTGTGTGTGTGTGTGTGTGTGTGTGTATAAACGTTTATATATTTGAATTTATTATTACGTATTGTTAGCTGTTATTGTGTGTGTGTGTGTGTGTATTTCGTCAGTCGCTGTTTGTTATTTGCCTCCTGGCTGCAGGTGTGACCAGCTGTGCCTGCACTTTTGGGTAGTACAACTTTATGGTAAAAAGGAGTGTGTTTACCTGCACGAAGGTCTGTGTGCGTGTGAAGAAATCCTTTAATTAACAGTGGTGATACCACGAAACATGTCATTATAAGTGCAAACCCCTCCATTTAAAGTTCAACTTGAGTAAAAGTCAACAAGTATTGAAAGAAGAATGGTGGCGGTCAGACTGATGTACAAAGTTCTTCATCTGACTGCAGCTCTGCTTACAATGCATGCAGTAAATATAAAGAAATTAGAGGCTTGAGGCAAAAAAGTGATATAAAGCTGACGTGTTTTTGATAATTATCTGCAGTTTCAGCCAGTTCACATTCCCAAAGCGTCAAATACGGACGCTTTTCTTGTCCCTCGGCGTCTGATACCGACGCACAAGGCAGCCTTTAGCATCGGTATGAGACGCACTAGGCTTTCAAGTAACTACAATGTAAGTTAGATGGATAACCACTTGATCTTTAGTTGAACTTCATCCATTTTTATATGAGGACTGTGGATTTGTGCCCCATCACTTGCATCACTAATCATATCAGGAAGGTACCGTACCGAAGAGACCCAGTTCTTGTATTTTGAATCAATGTTAAACCTGCATGTTTGTGTTTGTGCTTGCCTTACTTTGTGCTTGAAACCTGTTTTGTGTGTGTGTGTGTGTGTGTTCCTGTATCAGATCTAACAATGCGTGTGTTTGTGTGGCTCAGATCTGTCAGCAGCGGGGTTTCTGTCCCCGGAGTCCAGGGGGATTTGCTCCCCAGGTTTGTTGACTGACCAGAAGGTCTCAGGCTTAAAACCCGCCTTGACCTTTGACCTCGACACTAATTACATATAGCCCGAGTGCTGACGGCTATAATACACCCTGGGATGAATAGAAAGCCTCCCAAGGTTGTCTACAAAAGACACGGAAGCTGCAGAGCCCAAGACGCCTTGAACCTTTAAGCCCGGCCTGAGACCCACGACTGTGAGGGGAACTGGTGATCACTGGAGGGACGAAGGCGTTTCCAAAAGAATTAACATGACCTTTGTTCTGCTATAATCCCACAGACAAATAATATGATGTCACGATGATAAGGTGGCGTTACGGAAAGCGGGTCATGATTGTTCGGCGTCAGGGGGGTCGCGGTGGGGTTTTTGGGGCCTCAATTAGAAAATACTTTCATGCAAAAAACGTCACCCAATTAAATCTAAATCTACATGCAAGTAGAGATTCATACAAAAGGTGATGCTGACTTCAGTTTTTAATACATATACAGCACTCATGTTCATGTTTAAAAAGAAACACAAAGCTGGCACCATACACTCATACTATACACCGGGCATCGCTCAAATGGCGGAACGTGGTCCGATCTGAACCCGTGACCGATTTGTGATAAATTAACGAGAATATAAAATAACCGTCACAGATTGTTGTTTCCCCCCCATCCCCGACAGATGCAACTGATCCAATTAATATGGCAATATCTTCACTCAATTGAGCCAATCAAATTTCGTCGTGGTCCAACCAAAGTAGCACCTCACTCTTTGACCATGTTTGGATCGACTTACAGCTGTGAGGTCATTTCTCCACTATGAACATAAAAAAAACAACAAAGTACCATTCCAGGCATACCAGTGATGGTCATGAGAATGGCACTAACTACTGGCAGGGCACACACAGCCCCTCTTCTCTCACTAGGAAAGGAAGTAGAAACAAATTTAAACATAAACATAAAGAGAAGAGGAGCTACTCAAAGCTCTGTTTGCGCTTTTTATTTATTTTGTCCAGAAGATTCTGTCTCCCTTTGAAATGTCGGCCTTATTGTTGTGTCAGGACAAAATGCATTCCTGGTAAAGATAGATATTTCAATGGGTCTGTATGTTAAAATATCCTACTTTGAAAATTAACCAAAGAAAATGCTGAGTTGTCATTCCATTAGTGATCTTTTTGATGTGTTTTACGTACTGATATATATATATTTGTAAAGATCATTTTGTGTCCATTCTGTCTTTGAGATAGAGAGAGGGGCAGACATGCAGCAAACGGGTCGGATTTGAACCCGGGCTGCAGCGTTAAGGTCTCAGCCTTGGTTCATGGGGCACCCACTCCACCAGGTGAGCTGGGCACCCCGTCTGCACTCTTGTTACTTACTTTAAACCCAACTATTTTTCTGAAACCTAAGCGGTTTTGTTGCTCTAATCTAACTGCGGCCGTTTCACAGTAACTATGTGGCGTAAATTGCCAAAAAACGTATCATGACACACAGAATGTTCTTAAAATGTTGTGCTGTTTATACGCCTTGCCAGGAGATCAGGTTGGCTAATGACAATTTGATTTGAATTTGAAATTCACAGAGAGGTTGTGCAACATTTGAAATGGAAACATAACAATTGACTTGACTTTGTTTTACATCTATGCATCTAAAGACGTATTAATCTCTTGAATGGCTCTTTAAGATATTATTGTACTATTATTCTACAGTTTTTTTGAATTTGTCTTCCCTACATGTTTTTATTTATATAATTCTTGAATTAGTCTGCACTGTTGAATGTATTCCTGTCTGTGTTGTCTCCAATATGAGCTCACTAAAGTATTTTTATATCTTTATTCTAACGTCAATAAGGTTAATTCATCTCAAAAACAAAACCTGAGTTGTAATCACATAACACAACTATGCAGATCATGTGAGATGACTATTAGCAAACCTTATTACAGTGCTTTTTTTTTTTTTCAATAGTTGTCCAGAATCTGAGCCCTGAAGGGCAACACAAACAAGTTGTCACAATAGCTCATTAGGAAACAATCGGGCGTCTGTGTTGTCACAGTGAAGAAAGCTTTCAAATTACATTAACACGGAGGGAATTAAACCTGCGGTCCAGAATCAACACAGACAGCCTGGAAAAGAAAGGACGACTGTTGGAAAAATAATGAGAGAAAGCTGAGATAAAGGAAGGATTGAAGGTTAGGGGCGGATGAAGGTTAAGCTCAAAGCCCAAATTATCCGTGATGACAGACATCGTGCATCGCAGAGGAAAAGATGGGCGTGATAACCTCCAATTAAACCACAACCACAATCCAACCACACTTTTTCTTTTACGTTCTCACCTGCTGGATGTGTGAGACATTGTTTAAGTGTTTGTTGACTCAAACCTGCATTTCATCATGCAGTCATTTTCCAAAATTATGATTGAGCCCCTATGTGGGCGAGCATCCACCCCGCCTAGGAATGAATTCATCAATTTGACCCCACAGGCATTTTAACATTCGCGCAGTTCATATTCATTTCTACTGTCAATGTATTAATATCTTGACTAATGGTAGTAATAATGATAATAATAATAATAATAGTAGTAAGACTTGGATAGGCCTCACATGTGTGAGTCGCATGTGTGAATGTGCATTTGTGTGTTCGTATGTGAAGGTGAGTGCATGTGACACTACTGCATGTATTAGTGTGTGTGTGTGTGTGTGTTAAACATAATTGTATGAAAGTATGCTGAAAGTATGTCAAAGTTGTTGGTGTATGATGTCCTGTGCCGGAGCCTCTCTCTCTGTGTGTGTGTGTGTGTGTGTGTGTGTGTGTGTGTGTGTGTATATCACATGTTGGTGTGTAGCATTCTGCAATATCGCTGTTTTCAAAACACGCCTCACAGAGCAGGTATGCGTCTTCTGCGACGGCAAACAGGTAAGAACAAATCTGCAGCGTCCAGAGGAGATGTGCTGCCTCGGCCGAGGAATCCTTCACATTCTTTCTTTTGTTGTGACTGAGACACAAAAATACACTTTAAATCACCTTCACGTCTCCGCAGACGCTGCTGGAAGCGTCTTCATCTTTTTGTTTGACCACAAATATTAGAGAGGAACTTAAGGTAGATAGATAACGGCGTGATAGCTATATTTATTTTAATTAGTTGAGTGAGCCAGAAGTATGGAGACGCTTAGACAAATGTCGTTAGTTAAATACCAGACCAACCGACGTAGGTCATGAAATGAACAAAGGTGCCTCAGGAGCTATCTGAACTTTGGAGTGACGCCTTTGTTTTCCTTGTTTGCGGCGCAGCAAACATTCTAGTCACAGTTCGGCAAAATGAAGGGTTTAAAATGAGTTGAGGAAAAAAAAAAATGAAGCAGCGCTCTTGCTGCACAATTAAAAAACAAGATGAGTTTAACCTTAAATGAAAGAGTTTAACCAACATGTAGATGCTTGTTTACTCAAATTAAAAAAAGAGGGAGAGGGGTTTGCTCTGTATTCTTTAACACAATGCTGCATAGTTTGCTAGATAGCTAATAAGTCAAGTAGTTGGCATAACTTTACTCATGGTGGCTCAACAGAGCAGCTCTAATTACTCCTCCTTTGAGAAAAAGTTGTCGACTGAATTAATAGAGCGATGTGGCCAAATAATAGAAGATAAAAGGGGGGAAAAAAAGGAAAATGTTTCTGCCTGTTGGCCCAATCTTCCTGTTCAGCTCCATAACTATTTCCATGCTGAACTGGTATTTTGAGACAAATTCAGCATAAAGTCACTTCTTTAACTTTCTTTGACGAACTTAATGATTTTCCTTTTTTATAGTTAAACCTTCTCAATTGGAGTTTAACGTTTCAGTGCAACATAACTCCATTTAATCTAGGTTTAGGGCCAAAAATAAACTGACGCTCAAAGAAAAGATTACATTTAATCTTTCTTAATTTTCTAGATTTTTAAGACATCTGAACATTCTTTCAATGAATTAACCATACCTGCACTGTGGCTATGTACAGCAGCCTGCTGCGTTGTAATCGCTACTAGTTTCATTCATTGAATTTATCAGGACAGACACAGGTAACACCCCCTTTCCAACAGCAAACACAAACACACACCTACACACACACACACACACACACACACACACACACACACACACACACACACTTACACATGCCCTGAATGCTCTGCTAATCAGCACAGTTAGCCTGCTGTCGCCTGTTGCTAATTGAAAGGTTTGTTGTGTAAACACATCAGCACGACTGGCCTGATTCAGCCTCGACCTCCACTCCTCCTTCCCCCGCTCGTTCTTCTCTCGCCTTCCCACCTCTCCTCTCCTCTCCTTGCTCTTAGCTTCCCTTCGCGGACTTTCAGTTGGCACCGCATGATGTGCTGATAGATTTCACGGAGAGTTTCAAGAGCCAGCCATGTTTGGTCCACATGACTCTGACCATGCAAACAGATCGCGCGTGGTGTTTCAGCGAGGACAGCAAACGCATCAGAGTTTCAGTTTAGCCGGCACAGACGGTAGAATCGCAGATGCAAACACAGAAAAAATAAATAACTGTGAGCTGCCGGTCTCAGAGATTGAAGCAGATAAATTGATCCGCGGTTATCTGGCCCCTCAGGACGGAGAGTAAACACAGACAGCAGGCGATCATCAGCGCTATCAGCTCGCTAACTGCTCTGCCGCTGATAACACACAAACACACATATGATAACCCTAAACACACTCATTAGAGAGGAGGATTTTCGGTGACTACTGTTAATCTGTTGGTGGTAGTGGGAGAGACACTTTACAATCACAGATGTTTAACTCATCTGACCTTTTGTCCCCCAATATGATATTCAAACTCAGGCTGGCAAATGCTTACTGCTGCTTGTGACTGTGATTTTTACTACACTAAGATGAGTCTTCATGTAAATGCATGGTGAGACACCCAACAAAGACAAAAGCAACAGCCGTCTGAAAAAAAAAAAAGTGTCATCCGAAGTAAAAGTAATTATTTGAGTCTCCCACCCGGATAAGCTTCCTGCAACAGATGTTTGCGTCAGGTTTGGGTTGCACCTCTTCCGCAGTCATTCCCCATAATGACTCAGTCAAACATTGACAGTAGCAGAGTCACACCAGAGGGATTTGCATACGAGACTGAAATGGATCTGAGCTCATTGAGACAGGTAAGTTGTAAGAGTTTTTTAAATGGCTGCTGTGGTTAGACCTGCCACCCATCACACACACACACACACACACACACACACACACACACACACACACACACACACACACACACACATACACACACACACACACACACAGACTCACCCATGTATGTTTGTAAATGTTTATACATGAAATTCAAAAAGCTCAATTAAAAAGACCTTTCACCAAATTTACAATCCATATTTTTATCTGTAAGATTTTATTTGTGTGTTATTTCATTCTTAAGAAAATATTTTGGATGTTGTACATTTTTTCTTTTCAGCAGCATTTTCTCAAAGACAGCATCCTTGAACGCATCAACAAATTACAATGTGTTTCTTTAAGCTGATTTTTAATAGAATTGATCTGAAGCCAAAGGCGGTTGTAGTCATGTTTATGAACTAAACTACAGAAAACGGTGGTATGGCCCTTTAAGTCAAAAAGCACACACACTCAGTGTGAGGCCTTCAGCTGTACCTTCAGCACAGGTCAATGTACCTTCCTCTGAGTCAACACGCTTTAAACACAGCCGGAGGGCAGCAGCACAAGATATGTCGGGTAATTGCTTGTAATTAGCGTCATTAACGTGTGAAGATGTGTATGAGAGAATGTGTAAAAGTGTGTGTGTGTGTGTGTGTGTGTGTGTGTGTGTGTGTGTGCTAGGGGTTACACAGAGGTAAGAAGAAGCAGAGTGGAGGAGGAGGAGGAGGAGGAGGAGGAGGAGGAGGAGGAGGAGGAGAAGCCTTTCAACTTTTAATGTCTGCGGTCAATCGACTGAAACCCTAGAACTAAACCAACTGTCTGCTGATGTACCTGTGTGTGTGTGTGTGTGTCAGTGTTTTACAGTAATCAAACATACACACACACACACACACACACACACACACACACACACACACACACACACACACACACACACACACACACACACACACGAGTGCAATGTGTGCGTAAATGCTTTACTTCTATACTTGTGAGGACCCTTATCGACATAGGAAGAACTGAGGATAGGACAAAATGTCCTCACTTTCCAAGAATGTCTCACTCATCTCAGATTGTCCTCGCTATGGAAACATTACACTTATATAATATCTCCACTTTACAATGTCTTCGAATATCCTCACTGGCTAAAAGCATGTCCTCACTTTCCAAAAATGTCTTCACATTCCTAAAGATGTTCTCACCGGTTAAAAAATGTCACCATGTCCTCACTTTCCAAAAATGTCTTCGCTTCCAAGGTTTAGAACTCAATCTGGTCCTCACAAAGACGGAAACAAAAACACACACACTCACTAAGATGATAGCACAGTACCTGAGGCCATTCCTCGTCCCTTCATCAGAACATGTCACCTCTCTGCTGTTATTATCATATCAGGTTCACAAAGGCCCTGAGTAGAGGAAGAGAGAGAGTTTAATACACAGTGCATGAACAATAACTCCCACTGATGGACCTTAATGTATGTACATTAGAAATGGAGAGA